>NC_063352.1:1843731-1877594 GCF_021869965.1 Rhincodon typus | reverse complement strand
TCTCTCCCTCTCTCTCTCTCCCCCTCTCTCTCCCTCTCTCTCTCCCTCTCTCTCTCTCTCCCCCTCTCTCTCTCCCCCTCTCTCTCTCTCCCTCTCTCCCTCTGCCTCTGCCCACTTCACTGTGTCTTCAGCTTCTGTGTCCACTGATGGTGTAAGTCATGATATTCTGGAGGGGTCCGTGCACATGACTCAGGGGCGCATCACAGTATTGCGACACTGAGCTTTTCTGGGATTGAGGAAATCAGGCCTGAGTGCAAATTTGAAACTTGCTTTGTTATATAGAAAGCTATGACGCAAAGGGGAAATAGATTATTTGATTAATTTCCACAGAATAATTGACACAGCTGAAAACAAGCTATTGAGATCACTCCAGATACTTTGTAGTGTCAACTTCAACAATCACAGTGTCACAGTGTTTTTACAACATGGGAAAGAGGCCCTTCAGCCCATCATGTCTTCTCAGTGTTCAGGGTTAACTTCCATTTGTCACTGTTAAGCCCATCTGACCAGCCAGTCTCATTGAACTTAAGGCTGGGTGAACAATTGTAGAACTCCAGCTGTCAGAGGCATCTAAAGACATACGAGAGTCAAAATCCACCGACTGTTGAATCAAGTTGCTTTTTGGAGTTTAGTTCAGACTGCAAGTTGATCAGAGTATCAGATGGGTTGGCTATTTGAACACACAAGCTTGTTTTGTGGGACATGATGATGTATTGTTGATGTGCTGTCAATCAATAAGCTGCATAACAGCATTAAATATTACAATACCTTGAGCTCCAGCATATTTCTACCACCAGGACAGTTGGTAGCACCTCTTCATCCCAACTATTGCCTCAATCTCCTGTGTGCGAAACTAATGGCACCCTTGAAGAGGAAGTAGTTCAGTCCATCACATATAGCAGTTACTGAAGCAGGGAGCTCGAGTACAAGCAGTAGTGGACAGCCTGTGAGAGAAGATTTCATTTGTCAATAAAGCAGGGGATTCGGAACTAACTGAACATCTCTTCAATAGAGCTATCACAGACTCAATGGGCCCAATGTTATCTTTTGTGGTGAGCAATTCGGTGAATTGATGAAATGCTTCATAATCACTGACAACAGAGAAACAAGACAAGACAAAATACAAATATCATAGATGGGGACTGAGGGCAGTGGGGGGGGAGTTAAAGAAACACAGTTCTGGCACCAGTCTGGATCACAGACATCAAGGAGTTCTGTTCTTCTGGTTCCTTATGCTCACTTTCAGTTCTTTGTTGATGAGACTAGGCTGTTAGCACACCAATGCTGGCTTTCATTCCCTGGTTAGGGTTTGCCTGAGGGTAGGTTTCCTTTCTCCCCTTTTCCTTTAAACAGGGGCATTTACAGAGACCAAATTACACAAAAACAGTGAGAACAATTATTGAGAGGTTTCCGTTACCCCTCCTTTCAGGAGGGACAGAGAGAGAGAGGGGTGTTCAGGTACATTCTCCTTGGAGGCCAGATGTTTCTACTTATGGTCCACGTGTAAAGCTGGAGCCACATCCTCAGGCAACCAATTACGAGGCTGTTACTATGCTGAATACTCCTGAACAAATGGTCCTGACTGAAAAAAACAACCTAAAGATTGTCATTGAACCAAACTGCCCTCACCACACAGCCCCGGAGCCTTGGTGTCTAGAATCCTTCCCCACTGCTCGAATAAAACAGTATTGTACATACAGCTCTCAATGAGTTCCAGGAACTCATTTTTAAAACTGCAAACTCTCTTTCCACAGTTTCCTTGATTTAAAGCAGTACTATTTGCCATTTTTTTAGTCCACTGTCTAAAATAAAATGGCCTTTACAAGGTTAAAATATCGAAAGGGTATGACCATGTGATGGGCCAGAGAAGGAGATGCATTTATAAATTATTTGCAATGCTAAACTACAAAGATTGGTTTTATCTATGGATGGTAATTACAGCCTTACAAAAACTGAAGCAGTAACCTTTCCCTTCCAGTTGGTCTTTTGATTCTTGTGCAAGACATTTGAGATATAAATAACAATTTCAAATCGTAGAATCTGGAGAGTGTATGGTGTTACCTGATCAATATATCACCCCCTAAAGCAACGGCACAAGAACAGATTATCTTATTGATGTTTGTGGCATCTTGCTGTGCACAAATTAGCTGCCAAGTTTCCATTGGTAGTAACGTACTTCGGGAAGTTGTTTATTGAAATGTGTCACAGAAAGTCAGCAAGTAGCTAGGAAGGCAAAAATAGTTGGGTGGCATGATGACTCAGTGGTTAGCACTGCTGCCTCACACCACCAGGAACCCAGGTTCAATTCCAGCCTAGGGTGACTGTCTGCATGGATTTCCTCCCACAGTCCAAAGATGTGTAGGCTAGGTGGATTACAGGGATAGGGTTGAGGGCTTGGCTTGGGTGGAATGCCCTTTGGTGGGCTGAGTGACCTGCTTCCACACTGTAGGGATTCTATTAAACAAAATGTATGACTTTATTGCCTGGGGGGGATGCAGCATAAAAGGGAAGCCTTGTTACAAATGTACAGGGCCACAGTGAGATGACGCCCAGGCCTCATGCACAGTTTTGGTCTCTCATTAATGAAGGAGGGAATACACTTCATTGGAAGCAGTTCAGAGAGGGTTCCCTGGACTGATCCCTGAAGCATGGCGGCCGGAAGGGGGAAGTGGTGAAGATTTTGAGATTATATTCATTGGAGTTTAGAAGAAAGGGAAGTGTGTGAAACATATAAAAATTCAGAGGGAACTTGGCACTCTGGGTGCTGAGACGGTGTTTAGAACCTAGGGGTACCGTTCCAGAGAATTTGATGGTTAGAGAGAGGGAGGGAGGTTTGTAGGTGTTTGAAATGAGAGTCTGGGTCATTATTATTCACCCAAGCTTCAATGAGGCTGCTTTGGTTTGGTAAGGTTAGGGAGTTGGTGGTTATTGGGGTCAGGCAGGAAGGCTGTATTAGGGTCACATACAGATCATCCATAGTGGAGCAGCCTCATGGGGATGAATGTTCTACTCCTGTATGTTCTAGTAAACCTAACCCAAAATTGTTCCGGAAGTTATAGAAAATGCCTTTGAACCATGCTGCAACAGCACCACCATGCTGTGATTCATAGCATTGCACCTTTCAAAGACAGTGCTCCCTGTTCTAGTTCAACACTGCATTGCAGTGTGTTCAACATTACCAAACAATATGGGGAGGCCCCCTCCACCGCTCCTGCTGGTGTCTGGATTAATATTGAAGACCGTGCTTAAGACAGACTTTATTGCACCATAACTGCATGCATTTTGGGTAGAATATTTTCATTTCAGTGTAAAGTTAGCTCAGTGAATCTCATTAATCCACTTAAACACTGCACAATTTTCTTTCTTCATTCAAGAAAACAATTGATTGCAACAAGAAGTAATTAATCAAAATTCTTGATTGCTTTCCAGAAGGAGTCTTTTTTTCTAACATTGGTGAGTCACCAAGGCTCCTGAGAAAGCACCTTCCGAATCCACAACCACTTCCATCTAGAAGGACAAGGGCAGCAGATACATGGGAACACCACCCCCTGCAAGTTCCCCTCCAAGCCACTCGCCATCCTGACTTGGAAATATATCGCCGTTCCTTCAGTGTCGTTGGGTCCACATCCTGGAATTACCCCCTAAGGGACATTGTGGGTCTACCTATAGCACATGGACTGCAAAGGTTCAAGACAGCAGCTCAGCACCACCTTCTCAAGGGGCAACTAGGAACAGGCAATAAATGCTGGGCCTAGACAGTGACACCCACATCCCACGAACGTATAAACCAATTGTTTTGTTTATTTGGCATTGTGCTAGTTGCATTATCGAAGGTCGTTAGCTCTCTGACCCTGGGGCTGAAGAGAGGACTGTGGAGTATTACAGACAGTATGGGGACACAAAAAGAGATTATTAAAAACTAATGGACGGACTTAAAAAGTATCCTTTTTTTTTGAAAGGTCTTCACCTGAAGCTATCACAGACTGCATTATAAAGATCTGGAGGTAATGGCACAGCTGTCCCAACTCTCATTTGGCTGCATCAGGAGTAAGTGGATTTCATTCTTGGCACCGTACCTCAGGAAGGGGGAAACAGCAGATTCACAACCTAATACTGGAGCTGAATGTGTTAAATTATGCAAACCAGTTGCACAGAGCAGGCTTGTGTTCCCTTGAATATAGAAAATTAGATGCTGATATAATTGTAAAGTTTAAGATAAATCAAAGAAATTAATCGGGTAGATTGAAATAATTTATTGCTTCTGATGGGATAAGGGTCCAGAGTAACGAAGCGCAACATTAACATTTAACACAAAGAGAGGAGTGGCAATCTGAAAAATCCCTTTTCCAAGAAGCTATTGAGGTTGTGGGTGATAGAATCCCTACAGCGTGGAAGCAGGCCAGTCAGCCCATCCAGACCCACACCCAGCCCCATATTTCCCATGTCTAACCTGCACACGACGGGCAATTTAGCGCGGCCAATCCACCTAATCCGCACATCTTTGGAAAGTGGGAGGAAACCAGAGCACCTGGAGGGAGCCCTCACAGACCCAGGAGGAATGTGTAGACTCCACACAAAGTCGCCCGAGGCTGGAATCAAACCTGGGATCCCGGTGCTGAGAGGCAGCAATATGAACCACCATGCCATCTGATTAGAGGGTCAACTGTAAGTTTCAAAGCTTCGATTCATAGACTTTTGTTCAGCAACTGGGTATGGGTTGGGTTCAGCAAAGGAATGTGGGATGGAATTGAGGAGAGGATTATGGGTTGAGTGGAGCAGAGGAGTATAGGTTGGGTTCCAACTTTTACAGAAGCACCATGAAAAGCATTCTATCGAATGCATAATGGCCTGGTACAGCAACTGCTCTGCCCAGAGCTGTAAGAAACTACAGAAGGTTGTGTGCATAGCCCTGACTATCATGAAAGCCAACCTTCCATCCATGGACTCCTCCATGTACGCTTCTCGTTGCCATGGAAAGGCTACCAACATCATCAAAGACCCTCCCACCCTGGTAATGCTCTCCTACAACCTCTTCCATCAGGCAGAAGATACAGAAGCTTGAACACACACATACCAACAGGTTCAAGAACAGCTTCTTCCCTGCCGTTATTAGACTGCTGAATGGACCTGCCTAACTTCAAACAATGCTGATCTTGTTTTGTGCACCTCTCATGCAGTTGTAACTTTGTCTGCCTCACTCTGTCTAAGCACCCAATGATCTGTATGTCTTTGTTTGCTATAATCTGCCTATACTGCTCACAAAACAAACTTTTCACTGTACTAAAGGTGACTACGTGGTTATGGGATGTGTTGAGCAGGGGTTATGGGTTGGAGTGAGCAGGGGGGTTATGCTTTGGATTGAGCAAGGGGTTATGAGTTGGAGTTGAGTAGTGGGTAATGGGATGGGCATTCAGCAGATGTTATGTTTTGGGTTGAGCAGAGGATTATAGAATGGGGGTTGAGCAGGTGTTATGCATTGGGTTGAACAGGGCATTGTGGGATGGAGTTGGGCAGAGTGTTATGCGTTGGGTTGAACAGCGGGTTACGAGTTAAGTTGAGCAGGGTATTATGGGTTGGGTTGAGCAGGGCTTTATGGGATGGGGTTGAGCAGGGGATTCTGGGTTGGGTTAAGCAGCAGGTTATGAGTTAGGTTGAGCAGGAGATTGTGGGAAGGGGTTGAGCAAGGGTTATCTGTTTAGAGGAGCACAGGATTATGGGTTTTCAAGCACCAGTATTTCAACGGTGTTAATATACAAATCAATCATGATCTAGTTCATGGAGACTCCAGCTTGAACATTAACTGAGCAAAGCCAGCATTTGTTACCCATCCCCAATGCCCTTGAAGCTGTGTGGCTTGTTCAGTTATTTCAGAGGACAGCTAGCAGTCAAACATGCTGCTGTGAAACTGGAGTCACAGCTGCAGAACATCGTCCCTCAGGGGCATTAGTGAGCAGGAGGGGTCTTTGCAAAAATTAATGATAGTTTGATGGTTATCAGTACTGAGACTAGCTTTTAAACTTGCTAAACTGATTATTATCTGACATTAAACTTCATCCCCTCCACCCCCTCTCACTGTGAGATTTGAACCTGTATCTCCCAAATGTTAGCTTGGCCTTTGCCAGTGTCGTGTGACATTGATCCTACACCATGGTCTCCATATAACTGGAAGACTGATGGATAGCGGACCAGGTACAAATATTATTCAACAGCTCCAAAATGAACAGAATGCAGCCAAAGAAGACCATGATATCTCAAAACTGTACCCATTGCATTTTCTCCACTGTACTTACCCTCAGCGATTAACACAATAACAGCCTCCATGCTGTTTTTTTGTGTGATCCTGCCAATGTCTGTAACTTTCCTGCCACTGATTTTGTGAAACTGATCAACAGTGGATGGATTTTTCAACAAAATGCACATGTGCTTCATGATGGATCTAAAAGTGTTTTTTGAGTCTAAAGGAGCAAGCTGTAAACTGCATTGCCCTAACAAAATCAGTACTTTTCTCAATATCCTTATATCTACTAAATGAAAACAGGTTGGAATTTCCTGAGTTGTAAACAATATGATGAAATTATCTCAGGCTGTGATGTCAGTGAGGAAAAGTATTTGAAGGTCACATCTTTGATCATCCTGATCGCAGCTCTGTTCTTCCATGCCCTGGAATATTTTTGGGTTCATACATTCACAGGGAGTATGTTCATCCTATGATGATACTATGGCTTTAAGAGGTGCATTTTGTCCTTTTTCTTGAATAGAGATTTTGCACCATAGGCCCAAGCTGTCTCCTCCAAGCCAATAAAATAAACAGCTTGTGAGGCCTTGGGCTTTTTTGTTAATTCGGAACAATAAAAGGAGCCTAAATGGATAGAGTCAGGCTCCCACAGAACCAAGGTTTTACTTCAGCTTTCAGTAGTTGTTGAAGCTGAGTTTTGAAGCTGGCTGTGGAAGCTGTTACATCTCTCCCTGTTACAGCTAAAAGCTGGAATTCTCTCGCTCTCTCTCTCTTTCTCTCTACCAGAATTTTCTCTTGATTTTCTTTTCTCCTGGACTGAACAAACATCGCATGAAAGACGATCTATTTAACTGAATCTGCCTTCGCCAAGGCTGCATTTATGGGATGTTACTATGTTGAAACAGTTGCTGCTTAGTAATCAAATATTATTCTGCTAAGTTTTCCAACAGAGTTAAAGTTAGACCAATTCTTCTTTATAGAGTCATAGTGTAATACAGCATGGAAACAGGCCCTTCAGCCCAAACTGGTCCATGCTGACCATGGTGCCCACTCAGCTAGTTCCAACTGCCCGCATTTGGTCCATATCCCTCTAAACCCTTCCCACCCAAGTACCTATCCAAATGTTTTTTAAATGTTGCTTTTGTACCTGCCTCAACCACTTTCTCCAGCAGCCAATTCCATATACGCACCACTCTCTGTGTAAAGAAGTTGCTCCTCAGGTCCTTCTTAAATCTTTCCTCCCTCACCTTAAACCTATGCCCTCTAGTTTTCAATTTCCCATCCCTGGGAAAAAGACTATATGCATTCATCATATCTATGCCCCTCATGATTTTATACACCTCAATAAGGTCACCCCTCATTCTCCTATGTTCTGAGGAATAAAATCCTATCCTGTCCAATCTCTCCTTATAACTCAGGTCTACTAGTCCTGGCAACGTCCTCATAAATCTTCTTTGCACACTTTCCAGTTTAACTATGTCTTTCCTATAACAGGGTGACCAAAACTGTACCTAATACTCCAAGTGCAGAGTGACTTATACAACTGTAACATAACTTCCCAACTCCTGTACTCAATGCCTCGACCGATGAAGGCCAGCATGCTAAATGCCTTCTTCACCATCCTGTCTACCTGTGACACCGCTTTCAACAAACTATGTACTTGTACTCCTAGGTCCCTCTGTTCCACGACACTCCTCAGGACCTTACCATTTACTGTATAAGTCCTACCTTGGTTTGACTTTTCAAAATGCAACACCTCCCACTTATCTGTATTGAATTGCATTTGCCAATCCTCAGCCCACTTCCCCATCTGATCAGGATCCCTCTATAATTTTTGATAACCTTCCTCGCTATCAATAATATCTCCTAATTTTGAATCATCCACAAATTTACCAATCCTGCCTTGTACATTCACGTCCAGATCATTTATGTAAATAACAAATAACCAAGGTCCCAGCACTGACCCCTGTGGCACACCACTAGTCACAGGCCTCCAGTCCGAGAAACTGTCTTCAGCCATCACCCTCTGCTTCCTACCATTGAGCTAATTTTGAATCCAATGAGCTAGCTTTCGCTGGATCCCATGGGACCTAACCTTCATGACTAGCCTGTCGTGTGGGACCTTGTCAAAGGCCTTCCTAAAGTCCGTACGGACAATATCCACTGTCCTACCCTCATTCATCCTCTTGGTTACCTCTTCAAAAAACTCTAAAAGATTTGTCACACATGAATTCCCGTGCACAAATCCATGCTGACTATCCCTAATCAGACCTTGACTATCCAAATGTTGGTTGATCCTGTCCCTCAGTATCCTCTCCATAACTTGCCTACCACTGATGTCAAGCTCACTGGCCTGTAGTTCCTGGTTTGTCTTTGCTACTTTTCTTAAACAATAGAACAACATTAGCCACAAAAACAGAAATTGCTGGAAAAGCTCAGCAGATCTGGTAGCATCTGTGAAGAAAAAATCAGAGTTAACGTTTCAGGTCCTGTGAACCCTGTTCAAAGGAAGGTCACCGGACCCAAAACATTAGCTCTGTTTTTTTTTCTTCCCAGATGCTGCCAGACCTGCTGAGCTTTTCCAGTAACTTTTGTTTTTGTTCCTGATTTACAGCATCCGCAGTTCTTTCTATTTTTACTCTGGAAATACTTTCCGTTTTTATGAACAACATTTGCCACCCTCCAGTCTTCTCAAACTTCACCAGTGGCCAAAGATGAAGCAAAAATCTCTGCAAGGGCCTCTTTCTTTTGTTTGTATTTTAACTGTAGAGTAAGAATAAAGTGTGTTTTGCTTGAGGGTGAATAGTGTAACCAGTTGAATTACATCTGGAACATAGCACTTTGATCTTGCCTTTAAATAAAAGTTAAGATCTAGGCTATCTCCTTGATATATGTGAATGGGGTTTGGTCCGATCCATAACAATCTTGATAAATAGAGTGACTTCAAGTTGCCCAAGTAATCTGTTTTATTGTGGATTTGATGGACATATTTTATATATTTATATGTATATGCGTATAACAGATAATTAATAGATATAATTTGATGGTGCATATATCATTTAGAATACTCCTTCATATTGAAACCTAGCCATATCTAAAACTGAAATACAAATCCACCCAAACATAATCCAAACTGCTCTGATTGTGATTGGCAAACAATGTGACATTTAAGAGAAGGTGAAATTTGTAAGAACTTTCCAGAAAAAAACAATCAGCAACTGTCTTCAAACAGACTCCTTCAAATATTCACAACGGAAAACTTTGGTCAAGTTTAGCCCTGATTGAAAGTATACCCGATGTGAATACATTCACAGCTTTTTAAAATGCTTATTCCCAGAAGGGTGTGATGGAGAACAATATGGGAAAATGTGAAGTTGTTCATTTTGATAGGAAGAATAAAAATGCCAAGCGTTATGTAAATGGTGAATGACTACAGAATTCCATGTTGCACACCCACACGTGAGAGACAGAAGGTTAGTCTTCAGGTACAGTGTGTAGTGAAGAAGGTTAATGGGATGCTATCCTTTATTACAATTGGAATTGAACATAAAAGTAAGGGACATTCTCGAGACCACAAAGCAAAGTCAAAGTTTCAAGACTCTTCGTCAGAACTGTGCTGATTAGTTTTGAACTCGATAATTTAGCTCTGCTTTCTCTCCACACTGCCAGATCTGCTGAGTTTCTCCAGCTATTTTGGTTTTGGTTTCAGATCTCCAGCATCTGCAGGTCTTTATTTTGTTCTCGAATACTGTGTGCAGTATTTAGCCTCTTTATTTAAAGAGGGGTGTAAGTTCATTGGAGGTGGTTGAGAGAATGTTAACCGGATTTCTACTTGGAATGAGAGGGGTATTGAATCATCGAGTCATACAGCACGGAAACAGACCCTTCAGCCCGAGTAGTCTGTTCCAAACATAATCCCAAAATAAACTACTCCCACCTGCCAATTTGGCCCATATCCTTCCAAACATTTCTTATTCATGACCTTAGCCAAATGTCTTCTAAACATTGTAACTGTACCTGCATCCACCGCGTCCTCCGGAAGTTCATTCCACACACAAACCCCTCTCTGTGTAAAAAATTGCCCCTATGTTTTTTAAATCTTTCTCCTCTTACCTTAAAAATGTGCCCCTTATTCTTAAAATCTCTCACCCCAGGGAAAAGAACCTACCATTCACCTTATCTATACCCCTTATGATTTTATAAACCTCCATAAGGTCACCTCTCAACCTCCTACACTCTAGTGAAAAACGCCCTTGTCGATTCAGCCTCTCCTTATAAATCAAACCCTCCATTCCCAGCAACATCCAGGTTAACCTCTTCCAAATGCTCTCCAGCTTAATAATATCCTTCCTATAACGGGGCGACCAGATCTGGACACAGTATTCCAGAAGAGGATTGTAAGTATCTTATGAGGAAAGGTGGGACAGACGGGGTTGGTTTACACTGGAGTTTAGAGAGTGAGGGGTGACTTGATTACAGTTTATAAGATCCTGAATGGTGATACCTACTTTCCTACGTACTGCTGGGCAGTGGGGAAGATGGAATTTTTATTTCACTGGAAACTCTGAAAATGAATTTCAAAACTGGAGAGAAGGTCAGCTTGTTTCCTGGTGTGATCTACATGTGACTCTGGACCCCCAGCCCCCTCCTGCCCTTGGCTGGCTCATAACTGTTCCCTCATAACTGAGCAAGCCACTCAGTTCAAGGGCAGTAAAGATGGGAAATACATGTTTAGCTTTATTATTTAGATGCCAAAAAGCTTTTTCTAAACTGTCTTTAGAGTCTATTTTTTTCAATTGCTTTGAGTCTAAGTAACAAAGGCAAAGTAACACTACATAAGAGAGAAAGTGCTGGAGAAACTCAGCAGGTCTGGTAGCATTAGTGGAGAGAGAAACAACATTAATGCTTTAAGTCTTCTTTGGAACTGAAGGCAGATGAAAAATGACATTTTTCATACTGTAAACCAAGGGGGAGGAGGAGAGGTTGCAATAAACGGTGACGGTGCCCAGAGCAGAAGACAAAAGGAGTGAGAATGATAGTTGAGGAGGGTTGTCAATGAAAACTAGGTGTTCATGGTAGGTGTGAATAGTGGAAAATAGTTCAATTTGCTGAGGTCAAGCCCATTGCAAATAAGACATGAGCTTTTGATTTGTAATATTTGGGTGAGTTTCAGTTTAAGCACATCCAACAATAAATCTCAAATGAAGTGTGTGGGCCAAGGAGGCAGCCTATCAGTTAATGTTTCTTTTTATCAAGTACACCAACTCGCTCTCGACTGGAAGGTTAACTACATGTAAATCGATACACAGAAATACCTGCTCCAACTCAACTCTAGCACAGCAAGTGAAAAATAAGACTAATATTGCCATAGTAAGACTTGCCAGTAGAATTCGGTAAAGTAAGCTAAAGCACTCGGCCGGTATAGAATATTTTATAAAACACTTCCAGGTGAACTGTTGAAAGACTTTGAGCTAACTTAAGACTTCAGATGTCATTGACTTGAGTTTTGTCTTTCACAAATCCCATCTCCATCGCTGTCCATGCTCTCAACACTTCGTAATTGTTTAAAACACTTTGCGTCAGTGTTCTTATTAGTGAGGCAGACAAAGGGACACAGAATTCAGTCTGCGATCCAACTCAATTTTATTAACAAAATATTCCTTACTAAAACATCGTGTGAGCATTTCCCAAATTCCCACAATATTTATTCTTAAGCTATCTCTATCCACCTGAGAAAAGATATCACCCAAATGATCCACGTGTTTGAGATGGGTCATTGGAATCTCCTTCCTGTGCGAAATAGGGCTGGCTCTCTTCCACGAAAGTGGGTCTCACAAGTCAGGGCCAGTCTTCTCCTGAGTCTTCGTGGGTTGCCGCACAGCCTTCCGCTACGTGTCTTGCTATGAGTCCTCATTGAGAGGATAGTTTCCAGGTGTGTGTTCTTATCGCCCGTCACCCTAAACCTTCCAGAATGTTCATAGAATCCCTACTGTATGAAAATAGGCCATTCGGCCCAACAAGTCCACACGGCCCCTCCAAAGAGCATCCCACACAGACCCATCTCCCACCCCAGCATTTCCCACATCTAACCCAACTTAAACATCCCTAGACACTACAGGCAATTTAGCATGGCAAATCCATCTACCCTGCACACCTTTGGACTGTGGGAGGAAATCGGAGCACCCAGAGGAAACCCAAGCAGACACGGGGAGAATGTGCAAACTCCACACAGACAGTCGCCTAAGGCTGGAATCAAACCCAGGTTGTTGGCGCTGTGAGGCTGCAGTGCCAACCACTGAGCCACCGTGCTGCCCCAAGCCGATGGGGCCATGAGCTGGATTGAAATCATCCAATGAGGTCACACATCACAGTTGCTATTCTGGAAGGTGTAAAGTGTACATTCTCAGGCAGTCAAGATGCCAGAATATCTGATCAATGCTTCTCCAAAACACAACTCTCAAGCTGGTTGTACGTGGTTCCCCTGAACCTTTGTGAACTCTTTGACCTTAGTTTCTATGTTCTCTGTAGCTGATAGCTGTTCGCTGCTGTTTAATTTAGTTTGGCCTGTTTTCTGTCAATCCTGATTTTTATGGCTATGGGTCAATTAGAATGTCCAATTTTGGCCCAGTGATTGTTTAACCATACCATCACCCAGATCACACTTCAGTAATCACTCCTTATCAATCATTCTATACTTAACAAGTGAATGAAGGAGAAATTCCAACTCCAGAGTAAACTGTTCAAACCCATTGTCATTTTTCATGACACAGGAAAAGTGGGAATGGTATCAAACTCTGAAACTCACCTTGTTCTTCTCATGTGCAAAAATGGTTTTTCAATTCTTTATGGAATCACCACAGCGAAGATGGAAAGTACGGCGATCGCCCAATGGAAAGCAGATTTCCCCAGAAATGAAGCAATTCCTGATTTCACACTTCACTGTGAAACATTCCCCTTATACATTGTAAACTAGATGCAATGTCAGTAATTTGTATGTTTCTGAATAGGAACAAACTTCATCTCAGATGCAGAAAGCCTGCTTTGCTGTTGACGCTGTATAAATATCTCATCTCACAAGAGCTGAACATCTCAAAAATGTCATCCCTAATTATTCACAATTCAACCATTCAGCAACTAGAAACAGCAACATAAAGGAAAAGAAAATAGAAAAGACACTGCCATTGACTGGAGGTGGAAAAGGGAGCTCTATCTCATTCTTATTCAGATCTCTGTGCATGAAAACAGATTATATTTTAGTTGAGATAACAAGGTGTAGAGCTGGATGAACACAGCAGGCCAAGCAGCATCAGGGGAGCAGGAAAGCTGATGTTTCGGGCCTAGACCCTTCTTCAGAAATATATTTTAGTTGAGTCTAATTGTTGCAGTCACTTCCATTAACCATATATGCTTCTAATCTGTAGTTCGATGTATACATTCTGAAAAGATTTGAATAAAGTATAGATGATAATTTCCCTGATCATCCTCTTTTAGATCAATGTTTATTCTTTGTCACTCCACATTTAATATATAACTTTTCTTTCAGCTATCCTTGATATTTTTTACAAAAGGTTAGTCAAAGACTATCTATTTAAAATTATACAAAGACTCTGCTTCCACCATTTTTCAGGAATGGACTCACAACCCTCTGCGAGAGAAAAAAAATCTTGCTTCATTTCTGTAGGGGAGGCGATGGCCTAGTGGTGTTATCACTAACCCGTTAATCCAGAGACCCACGTAATGTTCTGGGGAGCTGGGTTTGAATCCTGCTTTGGCAGATGGTAGAATTTGAATTCAATAAATACCTGGAATTAAGAGTCTAAATGTTGACCACAAGTTGATTGTCAGGAATAACCCATTTGGTTCACTAATGTCCTCTAGAGAAGGAAACTGCCATCCTTACCTGGCCTGGCCTACATGTGACTCCAGACCCAGCGTGATATGGATGACTCTTGACTGCCCTTGTGGACAATTCAGAATGGGCAACACTGTAATCCCATAAATAAAGAATTTTTTTTTAAATTCTGTTTTAAATGGATGACCCCTGACTTTTAAAGTGATCCTGAGTTCCAGACTCTCCCACAAAAGGAAACATCTTCATATCCACCCGGTCAACACTCCTCAGGATCTAATGCCTTTCAATCAAGTCACCTCTAAACCTTTGAAACTGCAGCAGATACAAGCCCAGTCCAACCTTACCTTCAGCAGAGAGTTTGCTCCCTGATACCCAGGACACCAGTTCGGCTGATGTTCTTTGATGCCACACTCAGTCAGGTGTATCTTTGATGTGAAGGGCAGTCACTCATACCTCCACCTGGGAATCAGCTCCACATTTTGATCAAGGCTGTAATGAGGTCAAGAGCTAAATGACATTGTCAGAACCCATCCTGGGTATCAGTGAGCAGGTTACTGCATAATGATAGTGGTATTGTTATATATCTGTAAAATCTGTAAAAGTAACTTTAACTGAACAAAAACAATAAGAGAAATAAAAAAATAAATAAAAATAAAGTTGCTGGAAAAGCTCAGCAGGTCTGGCAGCATCTGTGAAGGAAAAAACAGAAAAAAAAAACGAAAGAACTGCGGATGCTGTAAATCAGGAACAAAAACATAGTTGCTGGAAAAGCTGAGGAAGGGTCACCGGACCCAAAACGTTAACTCTGTTTTTTCCTTCACAGATGCTGCCAGACCCGCTGAGCTTTTCCAGCAACTTTGTTTTTGTTCCTGATTTACAGCATCCGCAGTTCTTTCGGTTTTTAACTTTAACAGAAGGCTGAGAAAAGCAGGAAAGGGAATAGAAACATAGAAAATAGGAGCAGGAGTAGGCCATTCGGCCCCTCAAGCCTGCTTTGTCATTCAATATGATCAGGTACCCTGATCATATGTACCCATCATGCACCCAACTCAGTACCCTGATCTCACTTTCTCCCCATATTCTTTGATCCCTTTAACCCTAAGAGCTATATCTAATTCCTGCTTGAAAACATTCAATGACTTGGTCTCAACTGTTTTCTGTGGCAGCGAATTCCACAGGCTCCCCACTCTCTGGGTGAAGTCATTTCTCTTCATTTTGGCCCTAAATGGCCCACCCTCATATCTTTAGACTGTGGTCCCTGGTTCTGGGCTCCCTCAGTCATTGGTTAACAGCATTCCTGTGTTTACTCTGTCCAGTCGGGTTAGAATTTGGTCGGTTTCTATAAAGTCTGGGAAACAAAAAGAATCTTCAGCATGTTCCTGCAAAGCCACAGGAGACAGTCAGAACAGCAGGACTATCTTGTCTCAGAGCTTGTTGTTCACTGTCGAACTATCTTCACGCCACTGGTGATGTGAACAGCGTCAGGACCCTGAAATAGGGCCAGCTCCAAATTATTTCCCAGATCCAGTAGGAGAGAAAAGCCCTGCTGAAAGATAGCCCACTTCCCAGTTTCTCCGAGACCAGGAGAAGGACAAGGACAAGGGCTGGAGAAGCACCAGGAAATCAGGATTTCTCTCCCTGCCCCTAGGGGACGTGATGGCCCAGTGGTATTATCGCTGGACTGTTGATCCAGAGATCTCAGATGACATTCTGGGGACCCAGGTTCAAATCCTGCCATGGCAGATGGTAGAATTTGAATTCAATAAATATCTGGAATTAAGAATCTAATGATGACCATGAATTGATTGTTGGGGGAAAGACCCATCTGGTTCACTAATCCCCTTTAGGGAAGGAAACTGCCATCCTTACCTGGTCTGGCCTACATGTGACTCCAGACCCACAGCAATGTGGTTGACTCTCAACTGCCCTCTGGGCAATTAGGGATGGGCAATAAATGCTGCCTGGCCAGCGATGTCCTCATCCCGTGAATGAATAAAGGATCGCTCACCAGATATAGAATGAGGCCAGCAGCAGGGTGAGCAAATGTTCACCACAGATTCACATTGAAGTCATGATTGAGGAGACAGCCAATGACAATGTTAAAAGAAAAGCAGATATAGTGACTGTTGTTGTGGACAATATTGACTTTACCCAAGCATGATACAGAATGACTACATTGTACTGAGCACACAGAAACAGATCACTAGTGGTCACTGCATGGTAATTGAAAGTGACAAAAAGAAAGAAGATGAAGACAGATGAACATGAAAACCACGGCTCTGCACCAGGAAGTTGCTGGCCCTGCTCAAACTGTTCAGGCTTTCTTGAACCTTAAGTGGTGATACCAATGTGCCTCAAAGCAAAGCAGTTGGTGCAAAGAATAATTTGAACCAGCAAAAAGAACAGGTGGAAGGTAGCAATGGGCTTCTATTGGAGGCAATATTCTGACACAGCAAAGCACTCTCATCAACGCTGGTTGCCTTTGGTTTATGGAAAGATATAAAATTCTTAGGGGATTTGACAGCAGTACAGTGAGAGATCATTGCCCCTGCTGCAGGGTCTAGATCTGATGAGAAGGTGAAGATTTAAGAAGGATCTGAGGAGCAACTTCTCTACACAGAGAGTGGTGCGTATATGGAATGGGCTGCCAGAGAAAGTGGTTGAGGCAGGTAATAGAAACACAGAAACATAAAAGATGGGGGCAAAAGGAGGTCATTCAGCCCTTCAACCCTGCTCCACCAATCTTCACGATCATGGCTGATCATCCAACTCACTAGCCTAATCCTGCTTTCTCCCCATAACCTTTGATCCCATTCGTCCCAAGTGCTATATCTAGCCACCTCTTGAATACATTCAATGTTTTGGTATCAACTACTTCCTGTGGTAATGAAGTCCACAGGCTCACCACTCTTTGGGTGAAGAAATGTCTCCCCATCTCCGTTCTAAATAGTCTACCCCGAATCCTCATACTGTGACCCCTGGCTCTGTACACACCCACCATCAGGAACATCCTCCTCATACGTCAGACCTGCCATTCCCGGAATCAGCCTGGTAAACCTTCGCACAATAGCACTATTTAAAAAATACTTGGATGGGCACATGGACGGGAGGGTTTTAGAGGGATATGGACCAAATGCAGGCAATTGGAACCAGCTGAGTGGGCACAATGGTCAGCATGGACCAGTTTGGGCTGAAGAGCCTGTTTCCATGCTGTATTACTCTGTGACTCTCTCTGGGAGTCACAGTCTCAGGGTAAAGGATCAATCTTTTAACACTGAGATGAGGAGAAATGTCTTCACTCAGAGAGCTGTGAATTCTCTCCTCAGAGGGTTGATGATGCTCAGATAATGAATATAGTCAAAATGGAGATCGATAGATACTTGGTCTTTGAGGATGTAAGGGATATGGGCACAGGGCAGGAAGGTGGATTTGATGTTGCAGCTCAGCCCTGATCCTATTGGATGGCAGAGCAGGACTGACAGATCACCTGAGCTAATCCCTGCTCCTATTTCTCATGTTTGAAATTTTCTGTTGGTCTCATTTGTCTCAAGTTAAAACTCCATAAGCAAATCATTTCTTGAGAAAAGGTCAGCGGACCCGAAGCGTTACCTCTGTTTTTTCCTTCACAGATGCTGCCAGACCTGCTGAGCTTTTCCAGCAACTTTATTTTTATTTCTTTTTGCAAGACAGATTCAAATAATGTCCCAGGGCGTGCTTCACTTTGGTTTAACCACTGGAGAGGAACATTGATAAAGCAGGGATTAGTAAACACAAATTTAATAAAAATGAGAGAGAAAAAGGAATGAGAAATGAGAGAACAGGGCCCAGCTACACAAGATGTCAGACTGAGTGGGGTTTTATTAGATGGTCTAGATTGATGCTGAACAAGGGCACTGCATTCTTGCACAGTCTGCTCTGCATCAACCAACACCATAAAACATCGACTGGTTCTCCATCTCACCGCTGTCGACAGGTCTCTGTTGCTGGAGATTTCAACAAAACATTCACAAGATAATCACGAATTTCATTTCTTTCAACTTCTCTCAGGAAATGAACTACGCTGGCAAGTCAGCATTTATTTCACATCGACAGTGAGGATATTGGGGTTCAGTTTCCTACGATCATTGCTGTTTGCTCTCTGGTGATGGCATCCACATCATGGAGTTAGAACAGGATTTTGAAGACACGGACCTGCCAATGAACTGCACAAGGCTCTAATTTAGAAAGGTCAGAGGTAAGCAGCTATTGCTGTTTGTGTAAAGTTAAGGTTCGAAATGGAAACAGTAACAATGTCACCAAAGGGCTTTGTTGACTTCTTTTTCCAATCATTTGTGGGATGTGGACATCACAGGCTGGCCAGCATTTATTGCCCATCCCTAGTTGCCCTTGAGAAGGTGGGGGTGAGCTGCCTTCTTGAGCCATTGCAGTCCATTTGCTGTGGGTTGACCCACAATGCCTTTAGGGAGGGAATTCCAGGATTTTGATCCAGTGACAGTGAAGGAATGGCGATATATTTCCAAGTCAGGATGGTGAGTGAC
Organism: Rhincodon typus; assembly: GCF_021869965.1. Classification (NCBI taxonomy): domain Eukaryota; kingdom Metazoa; phylum Chordata; class Chondrichthyes; order Orectolobiformes; family Rhincodontidae; genus Rhincodon; species Rhincodon typus. The sequence continues at coordinate 1,858,969 of NC_063352.1, read as the reverse complement.
TTGGAGAGGAACTTGCAGTGGGTGGTGTTCCCATATGTCTGATGCTCTTGTCCTTCTAGATGGAAGTGGTCGTGGTTTTGGAAGGTGCTGTTTGAGGATCTTCGGTGAATTTCTGCAGTGCATCTTGTGGCATTGGCAAAGCAAGGCAGGCAGAGCAGGTCTTCAGAGGGTCAGTGCAGACTTGATGGCCAAGAGGCCTCTATCTGCATTGTAGGGATTCTATTACTCCATGAGTTTGTTTAATGACACTGAAGGAACGGTGACATATTTCCAAAGGTCAGGATGGTGAGTAGCTTGGAGGGGAACTTGCAGGGGGTAGTGTTCCCAAGTAACTGCTGCCCTTGTCCTTCTAGATGGAAGTGGATGTGGGTTTGGAAGGCGCTGCCTGAGGATCTTTGGTGAATTTCTGCAGAGCATCTTGTAGATAGTACACACTGCTGCTACTGAGCGTCGGTGGTGAAGGGAGTGGATGTTTGTGGATGTGGTGCCAATCAAGCGGCTGCTTTATCCTGGATAGTGTCAAGCTTCTTGAGTGTTGTTGGGGCTGCCCCCATCCAGGCAAGTGGGGAGTATTCCATCACACTCCTGACTTGTGCCTTGTAGATGGTGAACAGGTTTTTGAGAGTCAGGAAGTGAGTTACTTGCCGCAGTATTCCCAGCTTCTGACCTGCTCTTGTAGCCACTGTGTTTATGTGGTGAGTCCAGTTGAGTTTCTGGTCAATGGTAACCCCCAGGATGTTGTTCGTGGGGGATTCAGTGATGGTAACACCATTGAATGTCAAGGGGCATTGGTTAAATTGTCTCTTATTGGTGATAGTCATGGCCTGGCATTTGTGTGGCGCGAATGTCACTTGATACTCCAGAAGCTAAATCAGGTATTCCACAGAAAAAAGGAGACCACCTCAACTGCTGAGACTCTTGCGGTGCTATGGTGGTGCTCTTACCTACTGGCCCAAGAGTCCTGGGTTCAAATCCCACCTGCTCTCAAGGTAAGTCTGAACACATCCCAAGGGATTGGCTGAACCCATGCTGCTGCTCAAAGTAAGGTCATATAAATTCTGCTATACAATACCATCAAGAAGTGAGTAAATAGGCTGCCTAATTATTTAAATTTCCCAATGATGTGTAGGGATTTAATCTGAGGTTAATTTTACCAATGTGTGCTCGTCTCAGCCAGTAATCTCAACTCTAATTGAAGCATCTGCTTATAGACTGAATTACAATGATACACAGAACTGCCTTCACAACCTGTTACTCATTTTATTAAATTGTTCCTTCCTAATTTGTTTTACATTGTTAGATAATCTAGCCAAATAAAACTACAACTATCCATATTATTTGTGTAGTCAATACCTTAAGTTATGATTTTGCCATGTGAAGAAACTGCACAGAGGCCAGTATCCCTGTCACCAAGTCACCCCTTTATTTCCTGTGCACAGTTACATGGGCCGTGACCAGCCAGCTCAGAGCCAGTTCCGAGAGTGAGGAGACTCTCTGACACTCCTGTTTATTTTTTTCTCTCTCTTTTCAAAGATGTAAACTTAGATGCAAACAAGAAAAAACTGGATAATGACTTGCTGTATGTCATTGGACTGTAAATCAGCTTTTCATGTAAGGGCTGTTTTTTTTTGTTTCTGAGATAACTGCACAGAGGCTAGTATCCCTGTTACCAAGTCTCCCTTTATTTACTACTACACAGTACAATGGCTGTGACCAGCCAGCTCAGAGTCAGTCCCGAGAGTGAGGAGGTTCTAATCTGCTGGTTATATGGGTAAAATAAACACCAGGTGTGCAAACAACTTTATTAACATACTAACACTCCTGTTTATGACTGTCAACCAGGGGTCCTTGGCAGAGATTAACAACCCCAATCAGGTAACTCATACTCAATAAGATCGACATGGCCAACCTCGTTACACCACAAATAACTGCATTTAATTTACTCACTATCTTATGAATATCCCATTGACAATGGACGGTCAAGATAAACCAAGGAAGTTATTAAAATATTTAGCGAGGGGGCGATTATGTCAGTTTGAACTTTCTTAGCAAAGTGTGGGACTAAAGCTGGTTTGTAGTTGTGTTAATTCTCCATTGATTTGTTACTTGACATGGATTAACACAAGCAGTGTGTGACATCCTAGAACTTTTCTAAATATTCCCCCTGTAATAGCACTGAGGCAGGATTGCAATGAGAATCTGATTTTGACCATAACAGAAACTTAGGAGATGTACTGTACACCTTAACAATCCATATCTCCCTGTTTCATTATTCACCTTGTCACTGACCCTCCAACAAATCCACATGTTGTTGGTGAGACGAAATACTTACAAATCAATCCTTTCTTTTATCCCATCTAACAGCCTGGCTCTTGATATTTTCTAATTATAGGGGTCAGTGATGTTATGCAGGTGGATGTGCGGGCGGGACTTGATCCCAGGCCTCCTGCATCAGATATAGGGACACTACCACTGGATCACTGGAGCCCCCTCTAATCAGCCTAGTCCTTTGTTATATATATCCAGAAATCCTCTTACACACAACTAAACGGTTTTTCCTCCCCCATCACCAAAGGATTTATTTTTCATCTGTTAACCATGACCAGTATATCCCCCGTGTTTTCTATTTGAATAATTTACATATAAAGCCTCTTGAGAGCACTGCAAGCTTAACACTTTAGTAATTCTGAAAGGTGCATTTTTTATCGACTTTTTTCCTCCCCCCTTAATCAACCTGGTCATGGATGTTACTACATTCTTCTACAGCAGGTGAGACTTGAACCCATGCCTCCTGGCTCAGAGGTAGGAACACTGCCATTGTGCCACAAGAACCATTTCTAACAAACTGGTTCTACTGTGTGTCATAGGTGGAGCTTGTTAACACAAGGAAATTTGAATCAAATAGCAAAAATACTTTTTCAAGGAAAACTGAATGAACATGAGGAATATGGGACTAGAGGCTGGAATGGTACAGATAAAGGAGGAGCTGAGGAGACTACTGTGAAAGATAACGACTAGAGTAGATCAACTGGATCAAATAGACTGTAATTCCTTGTAATTTTCTTCTTCCATGACCTACTGTGCATATACTAATTAAATATTTAAGGAGCAGTAGCTCCTTCGTGCTTCACTCATTGCTGTTTGTCTTCCAGTTTTTGTGCGAATGAATGTTCGAGAAACAAGTTACTCTCCAGGGAAGAGCTGGACATTACCAGGGAATTATATTCAACGTCAATCTTCAACATCTGAATTAAAAATTCAGGAGAAAACAGATATTGTTCTGGACTGACCACTTTACAAACTGCATGATTAAACAATAGGAACATGAATTGTTAAATTTCACAATGACAGATGCTTTGCTGTTACTAACCTCGCTTTTGTATCGTTGCCAAAGCAACCAGATGTTGTTAGGTAAGTAAGAGGAAAGAAAATACAGCTGAACAAATGATTGCAGTAGTGGCACAGTGGCTCAGTGGTTAGCATTGCTACCTCACAGCACCAGGGAATCTAGTTTAATTCCACCCTCAGGCAACTGTGTGGAGTTTGCACATTCTATCAACGTTTATGTGGGTTTTCTCCCACATTAGACCTTGGCTATTCACCCCATCCATACTTTCTGAGTTTCTCCAGCAATTTCTGAGTTTTTTTTAACATTTTGGATCTGGTATGCCTTTTCTTCAGAACTGAAAGGTTTTGGAAATTGTATCAGAGATAGTAGGAACTGCAGATGCTGGAGAATCTGAGATAACAAGGTGTAGAGCTGGATGAACACAGCAGGCCAAGCAGCATCAGAGGAGCAGGAAGGCTGACATTTTGGGCCTAGACCTTCATCAGAAATTGGTTCTTTTTATCATTTTGACAGAGACAGGAGCTCAATGCAAAAAACAAAGAGGTTGTTCATGGTGGAGAAGAAAATAGGTGTAAAATGGACATTGATTAAAGTTTGAAAGAGAAGGAATGCATCCTCTCTCCTGACAGTAAATAAGTCAGAAACAAGTTAAGATTGTGAGGACTGTGGGGTAGAATGAATGAGAAGTGGAGAACAGACATGACGTTCACCTGCTTAAAGGTGCCTGTTATATAACTTTAAAAACGAAAATGAATAAATTCCATTGTAATCACAGGCCAATTCAAGTAGAAAATGGAGGTTGTGGTTGTATTTATTTCTGTTTAAAGTTGTGTACTGTCAGACTATATATCTGTGATTGAGTGAATCGAACATTATCAGCATTCGCTCAGTCAAAACCCTCCAACTAAATGAACACAACTTTAACCATGTCCTACAGTCCATCTCCTTGGCAACATATACAACCAGCCAATCAAACAAACTGAACATTCATAAGATACAACCAGAATCCTATCACAGTAACAGCAGTGTCTCAGTCTCAGTGAGCTCTCAATGTCAAACTCAATGAGTGATGTACAAATAGATGGCGTTCACGTAGAATACATGATAATCCTGACACAAAGGTGCTGTGGCTTTGGTAACCATGGAAACTGTAGGAAAACAAACTCTGCCCAGACTAATCTATAAAGTCCCCATGAGTTATAACAAATTACTTTATACCACGGAGTTGTAAATTCGAGTAATATTTTTCTGCATTCTTGTTTGCTGCAGTAATTGCCCTGATACATGAGAAATAAGTGCTAATGTCGGACAGAGATGAAGGGAACATTTTTCTCCCTGAGGTTTGTGTGACTTTGGGACGCTCTGTCTCAGAAGGTGGTGGAGGTAGGATATTAGAAAGACAGAGTTGGATAGATACTTGTTAAGAGTTCTGAAGTAGAGACATATCGAGCTCAAAACATTAAATCTGCTTTCTCTCTCTGCAGACCTGCTGAGTTTCCCTAACACTTTCTGTTTTTTTTATTTCAGAAACTGTTCCTATTTGTATTGCCCTCCAGAACCCTGCTCCATCAGTCTATGCAAACTCTAGTAATTATTTGGAACTCCATTCTCAGTAAAGGTTGACTCCACGTAGGTAATTCGGAATTTGGTTTAAAATCACAACGTGCAGTCTCTACATAGAAAAGAAAGATTTGCATTTACATAGCACCTTTCATGATGACAAGACATTTCAAAGTCAATATTTCTCCATCTCAAGGATAGAAAATTGCTACTTGGGATAGAGAGAGTGGGAGCTGGAGCATCAAAGCATCACTTGCCTATTCCCATCCTCCCCCTCACTGTCCAAGGCCCCAAACACACCTCCCAGGTGAAGCAATGTTTCACGTGTCTTTCTCTCGATCTAGTCTCCTGTATTTACTGCTCACAATGTGCTCTCCTTTACCGTTACATGGAGATGGAACACAGACTGAGTGATCACTTTACAAAACACCTCCACCCACTCCATAACCATCACCCTGACTTCCCAGTTGTTTGCCATTGCAATAAAGCCCCTTTGCTGTCCTGCGGACTGTCCTGGGTCTGCTGCAATATTCCACTGAAGCACAGCGCAAACTCAAGGAAAAGCATACCATCTCCTGCTGATGCATTTCACAGCTTTCAGGACTCAATAATGAATTTGACAACTTCTGAACATATCACACCCTTTTCCTTCCACTGCATGTGTGGGTTTGCTCTCAGCAGGGATGACCTATTTGCTAATATTCACACCTATTATTAGCTCCTACTTTGCATCTATATCCCTCCTTTACTACCATTATCACTGCATCTTTGTCTATTGCTCTGGGCAGCCCCCTCCATCCTCCTCCCCCTCTGTCAACAGAATGAATCCATCTTTCTCTGGCCCCTTTCGTTTCTGAAGAGGAGTCACGTCAGACTTGGAACATTAGCTCTGTTTCTCTCTCCACACATACTGCCAGGCCTGCTGAATTTCTCGAGCACTTCCTGTTATTATTTCAGATTTCCAGCATCCACAGTATTTTGCTTTTGGACCAGCTTTCGGGTATTTGAGTTTGACTGAAAATCTACCCCCATGAAGACAGTGTACTATTTGTGTGTACGTACAAACAGCGTAGACTTCTATTTTTCCGTAACAATGAAATTTGGGCTCGCACTTAATAGAATGACATCGAGATGGTGAAAATCACTGTTTATGAAGGAGTATGTTTGCTTTTTGTTGCTACAAGGCCATTTCTATTCTGTGAATTGGAGAGAGGGCTAGCCTTTTCTCTTCTGATCATCTGTGGCCTGTAATGATTTCCCATTTTGTCTGAGTGATTGCTGGCCGACTCTAGTCATTTCTGTGACCTTTTCTGTTTACACCATAAGAACATAAGAACCAGGAGCAGGAGTAGGCCATCGGGCCCCTCAAGCCTGCTCCACCATTCAATAAGATCATGGCTGGTCTTTTTCATCAACTCAGCTCCACTTACCCACCCGTTCACCATAACCCTTAATTCCTTTACTGTTCAAAAATCTATCTTAGCTTTAAAAACATTCAATGAGGAAGCCTCAGCTACTTCACTTAGCAGGGAATTCCACAGATTCACAACCCTTTGGGTGAAGAAATTCCTCCTCAACTCAGCCCTGAATCTGCCTCCCCCTTATTTTGAGGCTATGCCCCCTAGTTCTAGTTTCACCTGCTAGTGGAAACATTCTCCCTGCTTCTACCTTATCTATTCCATTCATAATTTTATATGGTTCTATAAGATCTCCCCTCATTTTTCTAAATTCAAGTGAGTATATTCCCAGTCTGCTCAATCTCTCCTCATAAACCAACCCTCTCAATCTGGGAAGCAGGAGACAGTAAGGACTGCAAATGCTGGAAGCTAGAGTCAATAAACATGGAGCTGAACAAACACAGCAGGTCAGACACAGCATCCGAGGAGCGGGGAAGTCAACGTATTGACCCTACACAGCTGCAGCATAACCTCCCTGTTTTTAAACTCCATTCCTCCAGCAGCGAAGGACAATATTCCATTTGCCTTCTTAATTACCTGCTGCACCTGCAAACCAACCTTCTGTGATTCACGCACAAGGACACCCAGCTACCTCTGCAAAAGGACACCTAGATATGTGGCTCAGTGGTTAGCACTATTGCCTCACTGAGCCAGGAACCTGGGTTCAATTCCACCCTCAGGTGACTGTCTGTGTGGAGTTTGCACATTTTCCCCATGTTTGCGTGGGTTTCCTCTGGGTGCTCTGGTTTCCTCCCGCAGTCCAAAGATGTGCAGGTTAGGTGGATTGGCCATGCTAAATTGCCCATAGTGTTCAGGGAGTGTAGCTTAGGTGGGTTGTATGACAGTGCTGATGCCCCTCAGCAAGATTTAATACTCACAAAATCTGTGGGAGCTACCAAATATTTACACAAAAGAATGACTGAATGTTAAACAGTATAGCTGGCAGATCCACTAGTGAAATTCTGTAGCATTACTTCAAATTAAACCTTGACAGTATATCAGATTGACACAAGTTAGAATAAGCAACATCAAAATTCATTTTCAGAATGTTTTCATTGAATAAACAGTTGGTTATTGGATGGGTAAAAATTGCAGATTCTTTCTCTTTCGATAAGCTCAGGTGTTCAATGTTCATTATTGATCTTGCAATAAACATTGTGTTATTCTGATAGCCAGCGGGAGTCTTCTCGGCTTCAAACATAATCAAATCATTCAAACCATCAGCCTTTCAATGTCCAGTTAAGGAAAAGTGCAGCTAGTTTGAGTGAATTTACTGGATATTGTTTATCTCTGAGCCATCCATCCGTCTTTCATTGGAAGTTGTTAGTTTAACAGAATTTGGTTTTGTTACTGACACAGGTCCCTCTCACACTCACAGTGTTGGGCGGGGGTGGGGCGGGTGCTGTGGGTGGGGAGGTGTGGGGGTGAGCCTCATGTTTATTCTTCTCAGTGGCCAAGTGCAGGAGTCATGGCTAAACAGTGAAGATGAGCCATCCAGGAGCACACACTCACAGGATAAAAACTGATTCCCGCTCTAGAAAGCTGAAGTGATTCTGAAATTGCCTGCTAAGGCCACAAGCACCATTTGTCGTCACATCCCATTACAACCTTCTTTAACTCAATGGAAACACTTAAATTTATTTAGAGAAGAGTGCATTTACAGAGAACCAAACATCCCTCAGCATGTCTGCAACACCAGTTTTCCGCAGCTTCACAGTGGGGTGTGCTATAATATCTCTTTTTGGTTCAGTAACTCACAGAATCGCAGAATTATTGTGGTGCAGAAGGTGACCATTCAGCCCATCATGGTTGCACTGGTTCTATTCCCTAGAGCCAATCTCCTGCCTTTTCCCTGTATCCCTGAATGCTATTTCAATCCAAATAACCATCGATGCCTCTTTGAATGCTTCAAATGAACCTGCAGAAATTGCTGGCAAAAATATTTTGGATGTGACAATAAAGGGCTGAATCTATGTGAAGCATCAAAATGTTTAATGCAAGACTGATCCCTGAGCTTCAGGTCATTTCCTGGGAGATGCTCCAGTTTTATGAGTGCAATGTCAATTTGTTCACTGTTTCAGTTCCATTAAAAAAAAACTCATGTCCCTTCAGCCTCTTTGCACAGTCACAACGTGCACAGTGTTATCCTCCAATTCACTACTCGCGTGAAAGCAAACTTGGACAATGCAGGAACCCTTGGGACTGTGAAACAACGGACAATGAAGGATAAATGCAGCATCAAGTAATTTGATGACTGATTGGTCTTCGCCTATACCTCTCCGTGCAGTGGAATCCAGTCCAATGCTTCTTTTTAATGAGCTATATCTGTCTTGTTGAAGGATGTTGATGATCATCTTGCAATGTGACATGAATTTAGAAACATTGAGGCCTTGTTGCAGCTGCCCTAGTAGAATACTTCTGTGTTTCTCATCTTTCATCAGGACAGACACTGGAAGAGTCATTAGAAGCAGATGTTTGCACACTGCATTTGGAAAGATGGAGGTAAATGGAGACCTGCACAGGCCTGGGCTGTAATCCAGCAGAAACCACCCTCGCTGATGTACGGGCATGTCACAAAGACCCCATTACCTCCTGACAGTCAATTCTGATTTTGGCACAGAATTGAAATCATGAAAAGGAGTTTTTAAAAAAAATCTACCAGTAAATTGAAACAATCTGACAGATGTAATCATCCTTAACCATCCTTAACATTGAATCATATAGTACAGAGAGGCCCTTCGGCCCATTGAGTCTGTACTGCCAAAGGAATAAAGTCTGGGGTAAAACAGAAATTGCTTGGGGTGTAGGTTTGTGGAGAGAAAGCAGAGCTAACATTTCCAGTGCACTGTCCATTCTTCAGAATATCTGGGGTATACCAGCAATGTTGACCAGACTGGGGGACTGAATGTATGACCTCGCTATCGTTAGCACCAGCTGAGATAACTGGCCACTCAGCCTTTATTGGGCTTGGGATATCAGCAGATTATTCTAACTCCATCTCATTCTAATCTTTACAAACATCTAACCTCTGAAGAAGAACAATATCAGATCCAAAACATTGACACCATTTTCTTTTCATAAACCCTGCCAGACCTATTGAGTTTCTCCAGCACTTTCTGTTTTTATACCGCAATGTGTTGGATTTGTGAATTATCAAACGAAGTTCTTATCTGTTTGGCCAGCAGAGTGTGAATAGTTTCACTGCTGGGGGTGTGCAGCAATGGTGGGGCACTAAACAAGAAGCAGCTTTCACTCAAATTAAAAAGCTAGCAACAATAGCTTGACAAACTCTGCAAGTCATCAACCCAACAGAGATATTAAATCTGCAAGACAAGTATCTTGCTGTGATCAGTCACTCATCTTGAGAACAATACTCTCTAGGGAAAGAATATCTCCCCAGGAACAAGCAAAGACCAGACAAATACCATCAACAACTCACACACGTGTAAGTAAGAAACCTGAATGCTTTAGAGAAAATGATTGAGCAACAAGTGCAGAGACTGATGAAAGTGGGACTGATTAGAATTATCGCAATTTTGCTCATGACTGATACTTTTTCTTTATCAATCATGTATATTGATAACATACAACTGAAAATGGTAGTGCATACAGTTTAGGTCTATGAAAAAAGGGCTGCTTAGAGAAATGTATTTGTATGTAGTATACTCATATGCTTGCTGTAGTCATATGAGCCCCACATCCTCTGTAACACACTTTCTCTTTTGTTTGTGGTAGCAGTAAGCACATTTCTCGAAACATGCATCACTGTTGTTGGTGTGCGCTGTTATCATTTTGAAAGGTGCATAAAATAAGCTACTATCTTACATTCGATCAAAGTGCCATGTTCTATTAAATGAAATAACAATACTCAGATGGTCTGAAACACAATCATAAGATTTTTAAAAACTTCAAATTTGTTGTCTCCACCATTGAGTGCAAAGTCCATTGAGTTAAGTGAATCAAACAATCCCTATAGTACAAATAAAGTCCATTCGACCCATCAAGTCTACACCAACCCTCTAAAGAGCATTCCACCCAGACCCACACTCCCCAAACTTTCCACGGCCAATCCACCTGGCCTGCACATCTTTGGACTGTGGGAGGAAACCGGAGTACCTGGAGGAAACCCATACAGACACAGGGAGAATGTGCAAACTCCACACAGACAGTCACCCAAGAGTGGAATCAAATCCAGATCCTTGGCGCTGTGAGGCAGCAGTGCTAACCACTGAGCCATCGTGCTGCCCTATTGAGTCACTTTGACTATGGCACTATCTGAAGCACAGTAATGTCTCCAAAACTGGTAGAATAGAGTATCCTTTACTCCCTATGGCTGGATTCCTGACATAGTTCTGGTACCATATCCCTTTAAATACACCAAAGACGTCAAGGTCACAACAATGCAGGACACCCTTATGAGGGAGGCAGAAAACCGAAGCAGGAATGTAAGTGGCCAAATTAAGGTCAAACTTTTGAGTCTTAAAGAATGTTGATAAGGAACAGAGGTGTAAAATGCTAATGAGCAATACCAATTTACAATAAGAGTGACAAGAGATAATTCTGAGGCAGCACAATTTTTAGGCAACAGATACAAACATATTGCTGCACCTGAAACTTCACTAGATTTGGGAGGGTTCAAGGTCTTAGATTGGTGCAAATTAATTTGATAATAGTTTTACTATTGCCTACTTGATAATGCGATCCAGCACATGTAAATGAATATGCATTGGTACAAGTGAAGAAGTTGAGTTTCTGTGTGAAAAAAAAGGCTTGTTCTGAAACGCCATTGTCTTGGAGAGACTTGCCGTCACAACCCTGAGAGCTGCTCCAGTTCAGGAACGATACCTCCGTAAACAAGAAAACGTATCACTATTGTGTTAAATATTCTGAAACTCTTCTAAACAAGAGCCATTCATGACATACTTGTGACAAGATTAGTTATTGGGATCGCTTAGCTCTGTCTATCTGTCTATCACTCGCTGCCTATACTGCTTGGCGTGTAAGTAGTCCTGTTTGGTGGCTTCACCAGGTTGATACCTCACCTTCAAGTATTCCTGGTGCTGCTCCTGGCATGCCCTCCTGCACTCTCCATTGAACCAGGGTTAGTCCCCCGGCTTGTCAGTAATGGTGGAGTAAGGGATGCCCCACTGAGAGTACATTCTATGCCCTTATGTCCCTCAGTGCTTCCTCTTGTTCAACATGGAGGAATACTGATTTATTTGACCTGATTTATTTGACTGTTTCACCTGATGCCATGAGACTTCATAGTCATATAGTCACAGAGATCTAAAGCACAGAAAAACCCCTGTCAACCCATTCTGTCTGTTTCGGTCAAAAGCAAACACCTAACTATTCAGAGATAGTAGGAACTGCTGACACTAGAATCTGCGATAACAAGGTGCAGAGCTGGATGAACACAGCAGGTCAGGCAGTATCAGAGGAGCAGGAAAGCTGACGTTTCAGGTTTCTGAAGAAAGGTCTAGACACAAAACGTCAACTTTCCTGCTCTTCTGATACTGCCTGGCCTGCTGTGTTCGTCCAGTTACCTCTGATCCTATTTTCCAGCACTTGTTCCATAGCCTTGTATGTCTTGGCATTGCAAGTGCACATCTAAATACTTCTTCAATATGATGATGGTTTCTGTCTCTACTACCCCTACAGGCAGTGAGTTCCAGATTCCCACCACCCCCTGGGTGAAGAAACATTTCCTCACATACCTTTGAAACCTCTTGCTCTTTCCCTTCAATCCATGCCCCCTGGTCATTGATCCCTGCACCAAGAGGAATGGTTTCTTCCTGTCTACCCCATCCATGCCCCCCATAATTTTATGCATCTCAATCATGTCCTCTCTCAATCTCTTCTGCTCTAAGGAAAACAACCCTAGTCTGTCCAATCTCTCTTCGTAACTGAAACTCTCTAATCCAGGAAACAACCTGGTAAATTATCGAATTTGCATGGCTGATTAGGGAGAATGACACAGCTGTATTGAGAGAGGACATCTTGGAGGGCTCATCCAGTGAGTCCTTACGGGTAGAATTCAGGAGTAAGAAAGATGCAATCACTATGATGGGGTTGCACTATAGGCCTCCCAAAAGCCAGTGGGAGATAGAGGAGCAGATATGTTAGCAAATCACAGAAAGATGTCAGAACAGCAGGTTTATGGTATTGGGTGATTTTAACTTCCCCAATATTGACTGGGACTCCCTTAATGCCAGGGGCTTAGATGGATTGGAACTGTTTGGTGCATCCATTAGGGTTTCTAAAACAATATGTAGATCATCCAACTAGGGAAGGGGTGGTACTAGACTTTACATTGAGGAATGAGCCTGGCCAGGTGATCAAAGTTTCAATTTTGGGAACATAATTCCATACATTTTAAGATAGTGATGTGTAGTGATTGTAATGAGGTCTGCGAGCTGGACATTCCCTGATTGGGGCTGTTAATCTGGTCCAATCAGGGAGCCCTGGCTGACAGATATCGAAAGGAGTGCAACAGGTTCAGTTCACTCTGAGAGTTGGCTCTGAGGGAGATGGATCAGTGTCTAGGACTCTCTACGTGTAAATAAAGGGTAACTTGGTGATGGAATACTGGCTTCTGTGGAGTTGTTTCATTATGGATGAAGATAATATTAGTTCTCAGATAAAAATGTTAAATTGGGGGAAGGGTAATTATAACAGTATTAGGCAGGAACTGGAGAAATTAGATTGGGGGCAGCTGTTTGAGGGTAAATCCACATCTGACAGGTGGGATTCTTTTAAAGGTCAGTTGATCGGAGCTCAGGACCAGCATGTGGGGATGAAAGATAAGGATAGCAAGATTTAGGAATCCTGGCTAACAAGAGATTTTGAAAGCTTAGTCAAAAAGGAAAAAGAAGCAAATGTAAGATTTAGAAAACTGAAATCAGACAGGGGCCTTGAGGAATTTAAATGAAGCAGAAAAGAACTTAAACAAGGAATAGGGAGGGCCATAAGGAACTATGAAATGTCCTTGGCAAGTAGGATTAAGAAGAATCTTAAGGCATTTTAAACATATATAAGTAGCAAGAGGGTATCTAGTGAAAGGATTGGTCCACTCAAGGACAAAGTAGGGAATTTATGCGTGGAGCCAGAGGAAGTGATGTCCTTGATAAGTACCTCACATCGATATTCACTAAGCAGAGGAGATAGAAGATTGTAAGATTAGGGAGGCCTCAGAGGCTCAGGGGGCGACCTGATAGAAATATATAAAATGATGACAGGCATGGATAGGTTGGATAGTCAGAGTCTTTTTCCAAGAGTGAAAATGGCAAATACAAGGGGGCATAGGTTTAAGGTGAGAGGAGGAAAAGAGTTTTACACAGAGGCTGGTAGGTGCCTCGAATGTACTGCCAGAAAAGATGATGGAGGGAGAGACAATAGTAACATTGAATATCTTCTGCATTTGTCTCTCTGAAATCCTTCAAACGAGGATCACAAGCAAAAGGAGCAATAATACTCCCACAACTCGCACATGGGAATATTGAGATCTGAACGTTCCCATCACAAAATCACAAAACATTACCATGCAGGAGTAGCAAGTAGTTAGGAAAGCAAACAAAATGTTGGGATTTGGAGTATTGCATATAGCTTCAGTCCCCTTAGTTGAGGAGGGATGTAGTTGTAATAGTTAAGTTCAGGGAATGTTCACTAGTTTGATGCCAGTGTTGAGGGCTTTGTTTTATGAAGAGATTGAGCAGTTTAGGCCTGTACTCTCTGGAGTTTAGAGGAACGAGAGGAGATCTAATTGGGGATATGAGATGCTAAAGGGAACTGACAGAGTAAATGTAGAGAATGTTTCCTCATGTGGGGAAATCTAGAATGAGAGGTTATGGTTTTAGGACTAGGGTCAGCAGATTTTAAACAGAGATGAGGAGAAATTACTTCTCCCAAAGGGTCATGACGCTGTGGAATTCACTCCTTCAGAGTGCAGGGAATGCTGGGACATTGAGTAAATTTAAGAAGGTGATAGATAGATTTTTAATGTTTAATGGGTTGAAACACTATGGCGAATGGGCAGGAAAGTGGGGTTGAGGCTGAGATCACATCAGCCATGATCATATTAAATGGTGGCGCAGACTCAAGGGGCTGAATGGTCTCCTCCTGGTTCTTAAGTTCTTACCTTATTACATGGGGGGATGGAGTATAAAAGAAGGGGAGCCTTGATACACCTGTTCAGGGCCTTGGTAGACCACACGCACAATACAGTGCACAGTTTTGGTCTCTCTTTACTGAAGGAGGGACTATGTGTCATTGAAAGCAATTCAGAGAGAGTTCCCCAGACTGATTCCTGCAACATGTTGGGATGGGCTGGGGAGGTGAAAAGGTTGGGAAGTTGAGATTATACTCATTGGAGTTTAGAAGAAAGAGAGGTATTTGAAACATGTAAAATTCTGAGGGGACTTGGCAGTCTGGATGCTGAGAGGATGGTTCCCCTCATGGGGAAATTAGATCCTGGGGGATATTTTCACATGAAGGGGTCTTCTGTTTCAGACTGGGGTGTGAAAGAGTTTGTGGGAGGTGATGGCCTAGTGGTATTATCATTGGACTGTTAATCCAGAGACCCAGGTAATGTTCCAGGGACCCAGGTTTGAATCCTGCCACGGCAGATGGTGGAATTTGAATTCAATAAAATATCTGGAATTAAGAGTCTAACAATAACTGTGAATTTATTGCTGATTGTCAGAAAAACCTATCTGATTCACTAATATCCTTTAGGGAAGGAAACTGCCCTCCTTACCTGGTCTGGCCCACATGTGACTCCAGACCCACAGCAATGTGGTTGACCCTTAACTGTTCTCTGAGCAATTAGGGATGGACAATAAATGCTGCCTAGCCAGCAACACCCTCATCCTGT
>NC_063352.1:1737597-1828731 GCF_021869965.1 Rhincodon typus | reverse complement strand
GGACCTGAAACGTTAACTCAGTTTTCTCCTTCACAGATGCTGCCAGACCTGCTGAGCTTTTCCAGCAACTTTGTTTTTGTTCGCCATTATCCCTTCTTTTTAACTGTTGTGCTGGTGCTTTTGCTGGGGCGTTGTGTCAGTGATAGCATCTCCTTTTAATGGACTCACTGGAATATGCAGCCAAGGTACCAACACCGAGCTTGGCTGGGCCCAAAGCAGTAGTCCTGAATTTAGAAAGTTTGGATATTCCAAGGTGGTAAAGGGTCAATGTGTTCAGAGTGTGCGAGAATGTGTTATTCTTATCCTGCTGCAGAACTTGTGGAAAAGCACATTCTGTGCTGGTGGATGAGAGGATAGAGAGAGTGAGAAAGGGAGTGAGAGTAAGAGAGAGAGAGACTAAAAATGACATGGAATCTTTCTCAGGATGATCATGTAACTCTGAGCCCCAGGGAATAAAAAAATGTCTCATCAATGTCCTAACTAATTCAATTTATTACACTGGAGACAGACATTGCTGTAAATACTCAGCAGGTCTGGGAATGTCTGTGGAGAGAGAAAAACAGAGTTAATATTTCAAATCCAACATGAACCAAATGGCTGAGGCAAAAGAGATAAACAGAAATCCCATCAAAGAGAAGCCCACAACTTCAACAACATCATATTCCTGGAAGAGAAGTCACAATGAATTAAACATTAAAATAAAACACCACACTGGCTGGAATCTGAAATAAAAACCAAACCTGTTGGAGCAATGCAGTACACCTGGCAGAACTGTAGAGAGAGACGATCCATACTCCAATGGAAACAAACTCAGTCCGTCCAACTTCTCTTCGTAAGACAACTCTCCCACTCCAGGGATCAGTCTGGTAAACCTTTTTTAAATAAGGAGACCAAAACTGTACACAATACTTTCACCAGTGCTCTATATAATTGAAGCATAACTAAATGTGTAATAATCTATTAACTTTCCAAATCACATTCTGCAACTAAATAGACCTTTTGTGATTTATGCACTGGGAATGCTTATCTGGACAATTGGTTTTGCCCTCTGATGCTACCCAGGTCACTCTGTATCTCAGAGCTCGGTAATCTGTCACCATTTAGTTAATATACTTCTTTTTCATTCTTTCTGCCAAAATGGACAATTTCATACATTTCTACATATTACTCATATTAGATGAGTCCAGAAGAGAAGTCACTGGATCCAAAACGTTAACTGTTTTTTCATTCACAGATGCTGCCAGACCTGCTGAGCTTTTCCAGCAGCTTTGTTTTTGTTCTACATATTACTCCACTTGCCAGCTTGTTTCCCCCTCTCTTGACCTATCCCTTTGGAGTGTCTTCTTGCCCTCTTTACAACTCACCTTCCTACCTACCTTTGTGTCATCAGCTAATTTAGCAATCATGCTTTCTGTCCCTTCATCCAACTCCTTTATATAAATTTAAAGAGTTGAGGCACCAGCCCTGATCCCTGTGGCACACCATTCATTACATCCTGCCAATCAGAAAGCGGCCCATTTTGTTCTTAATCTGTTTCCTGTTAGCCAACCAATCACCCACCTATGCCAACATGTTGCTCCCTAATCATGAGCTTTTATTTTCTGCAATAATCATTCAAGTGTCATCTTATAAATGCCTTCTGGAAATCTAAGTATAATACATCTCGTGGACCTCCCTCATCTACAACACATGTTCCCTCCTCAAAGTACTCCAACAGATTAGTTACACATAATTTCCCTTTTCACAAAACCATGTAGACTCTGCCTGATCACCTGGATCTAATTCAAGGGCACTGCTATAACTTCATTAATAGCAACGTCTAACATTTTCCCTATGACCGATGTTAAGCTCAGTTGCCTATAATTTTGTGAATAAAGGAGTCAAATTCTCTAATTTTTTGAACAAATGGAACCTTAACTAAATCAAGTGAATTTTAGAAAATCAAACATCAACTATTTTTCTGGCCATTTCTTTTAAGAAGAGATGCTAAAGGGTACATTTATGGAACTACTCATGGCACTGGTTCAGCCATTGTTGGATTTCTGGTATAGTTCTGATCTCTTCATCACAGAAAGGATCTAACTGCTCTAGAAAGACTACAAAAGAGATCTACAGAATATTACCAAGGCTTAAAAAATACCTCGAAAGGGACAGGTTATAAAGCTTAGCGTAGATTTTCTTTGGCCAGAGAGGGCGTGACTTCTTTGAGGTGCACAAAATAATGTGGGGTTCTGATAGAGTGGGCAGGACAGCCCTGTTTCCCTTGGCAGAGAGGTCCATTACCAGGGGCACATAGTTAAGTTGATTGGTAGAAGGATGAGAGGAGACATAAGGAAAACTATTTTCACTCAGAGGACAGAGGCAGTTTGGAATTCACTCCCAGTTTTTGGTGGTGAGGGAAGGAACCCTCACCTCATTTTACAGGAAAATGGATCTGCACCTG
Organism: Rhincodon typus; assembly: GCF_021869965.1. Classification (NCBI taxonomy): domain Eukaryota; kingdom Metazoa; phylum Chordata; class Chondrichthyes; order Orectolobiformes; family Rhincodontidae; genus Rhincodon; species Rhincodon typus. The sequence goes on along the minus strand of NC_063352.1, from coordinate 1,826,288 downwards.
AAGATCTGGAACCTGCAGAGCTATGGAGCAAGAGCTGGAAAGTGGGATGAGAATGGGCAGTTTGCTTATTCAGCTCATACAGATATGATGAACTGAATGGCTTCTTCCTGTGCTACAGTGTTTCTGGGATTCTGTGGTTCTAATGCTTTAGGATGATGTCTATCAGACACAGGGACTTTGCAGCACTATTCCAACAATTTACTCAGTACCAGTTCTCCGGTGATTATAATTGTCTGCAGATTCTCTCGGCTTACATTTCCTGTTTTACAGTTATTTTGGAGTTGTCCCTTGTATCCTTTACAGTGAAAACTGATGCAAAATACCTGTTTATTTTTTCCATTTCCTTAATTTCCCTTTTTAATTCCCCAGGCTCACTTTCTATAGTCACAACATTGACTTTCTTAAGGCTTTCAGTTTTCAAATCGCTTACCATACAGACAACCCAGTGGCTCAGTGGTTAGCACTGCTGCCTCACAGCACCAGGGACCTGGGTTTGATTCCACCCTTGGGTGACTGTCTGTGTGGAGGTTGTATGTTCTCCCTGTGTCAGTGTTGGGCTACTCTGGTTTCCTCCCACAGTCCAAATATGTGCAAGTTAGGTGGATTGGTCAGGCTAAATTACACCCCCCGTCCCACCCCAGCAGGTGAAACTAGAACAAGTGGCATAGCCTCAAAATAAGGAGGAGTAGCTTTGTAACTAAGTCAAAGAAGAGCTTCTTCATCCCAAGAGTTGTGAATATGTGGAATACTCTGAAGCAGTTGAGGCTACCTTGTTGAATGTTTTTAAGGCAGAGATAGATAGACTTTTGAACAGTAAAGGAATTAAGGGTTATGGTGAGTGGGTGGGTAACTGGAGCTGAGTCCATAGAAAGATCAGCCATGATCTTATTGAATGGCAGGGCATGGTTGGATGGGCCAGATGGCCTACTCCAGCTCCTGGTTCTTATGACACTACCAGTGCCCCACAAGAGGAGCTGCTGTATGCCTCTATGATACTTCAAGTGACAACAGTCATTAAATGAATGAATGGGGTTTGAATCCAGGACAGATGAAGAAGATATAAGAAGGTTTCATCTTTAAGGGAATACAATGCACTACATAATGAAAGGTTAGTGTCATTATTACTGCAAGTAGGACACAGTTTTCTGAACAGTTTTCACTCACTTGATGGTACCTATAAACGTCTATGAAGTTTAATCCAGACCAATGTGAGGTGATGCATTTTGGAAAATCAAATTCAGGTGCGAATTATACAATAAATGGCAGAACCTTTAGGAGCATTGACATCGAGGGATCTGGACGTATAGGTCCACAGATCCCTGAAAGTAGCAACACAGGTGGATACGGTGGTCAAGAAGGCACACTGCACACTCGCCTTCATCGACTGGGACATCGAATATAAAAATTGGCAAGTTGTTTTACAGCTGTATAAAACTTTGGTTAGGCCACATTTGAAATATTGTGTGCAGATCTGGTCACCAGACTACCAGAAGGATGTGGATGCTTTGGAGAGGATGCAGAGGAAGTTTACCGGGATGTTGCCTGGTATGGAGGGTTTTAGTTATGAGGAGAGGTTGGATAAATTCAGATTGTTTTCACTGGAAAGACAGAGGTTGAGGAGCAATCTGATAGAGGTCTACAAAATTATGAGAGGCATAGATAGGGTGGATAGTCACAGGCCTTTTCCCAGGGTGGAAAGGTCAACTACAGGAGTGCACAGGTTCAAATTGAGAGGGGGAAAGTTTAGGGGAAAAGTGCAGGGGTAATTTTTCACACAGATGGTGGTGGGTGCCAGTGGAGGTGGTGGAAGCAGGCACGTTAGCAATGTTTAAGGCGTATCTTGATAGACACCTGAGTGGGAGGCAAACAGAGGAATAGAAACCCTGTAAGGGAAATAAGTAGTGGATCTCAATGGGGACTAGGAATCAGCACAGACTTGGTGGGCCAGTGGCTCTGTTCCTGTGCTGTATTGTATTATTATAATGCATCTAAAGGGGCAGTTCCTAAATTGAGAGAGCTGGAAGATTATTGTTGGAGTATTCCTCTCACCCTATTTCTTTAAAACCATTGAAAAGAAGCCATTAGACCTGGAGGATATATCAACTTTACTGCCATCACTTTATAAGAGCAATATTATTTGTTTTGCTTATGTTATAACTCTAGTGAGTCCCATTATTAATCTTCGAAGAAAGTCAGGAATACTATAATCTACCTGTTTTGTGATGTAATAGTCCCTTCTTTACACAAGAAGAAATAATGTTTGCTAGCAAATCAACAATACTGCATTTACAAATACAACACTTAGTGCAGAGTCACAATCTAACAATATGTGTCAGGCATCTTTTTCCCACTCAGCTATGTCACAACCTTGGCTATATTTCCCAAAGTAGAGTATGTTTACCTTAATGACTCAGAGAACCAGTTTAGTGGAAATGTGATATCGTAAATATTATGGCATTTTTCTTTTGCAAATAAAGCTCCCATCGTGTTAGAGAAATTGAAACATTGAAAGGACGGATCGCTGTTTGCATTGAAAATGCATGAGTAGAGTTGGTGAAGGAAAGAGTTAAGGACTCTTGGAAAAACTTTAATTAACTATCTATTAATCTGTTTCCTCAGCTTAATCAACTTCAGAGTTATGGAAAATCAATGGGAACAGCAGGTACAGGTTATCAGTTAAGGCAACACAGAATTACCCCAGATGTAACCATTAATATCCCCCAGCTCATTTATATGCTAATTAAAGCTGGTTCAGCCTGCAAATAATGAATTCCTTTACTGAAAGGAAATTAAAATTCTACCAGGTGGAGGCGATACAATCCTTCAGTTATTATATGAATAATGTCTTCCTATTTCTTACAATATTGAATTTGAAATGCCAGAGTTTTTAAAAGTACTTTCTCTGATTTCAGGGGTTTGCTATAGCAGCATCAGACACCAATTATTTCAACAACTATTAACACACGAACATTTTAATATACTTCTATGATTAGTTTAAAATTATGTATAGACTGTGTTTAATTGGTTTAATAATAGGGCATTAGGCACATAAGGATCTTTTTCTTATATTCCTAATTTACTACATTTCACAACTAATACAGGAGCAATAAAGAAATCAGGTAGCAATAATGAAATTGTAGCCTGTAAATTGGTGAAAGCTAATGACCTTACCAGCACTAACCAGTTCCTGTCACATCCAGTATGTGTGTACCTGCATCTCAACTCAGGAATGTGATAGAATACCAGAGTATGGCACAACTTGAGAGCAGGGAAGATTTGAACCCAGGACTCTTAGGTTAGCAGCTAAGAGCACCACCAATGCACCACAAAAGCCCCAGCAGTTGAGGTGAGCCCCTTCTTTCCGTGGAATACCTGATTTAGTCTCTGGAGCATCAAGTGATATTCACACCACACAAATGCCAGGCCATGACCATCACCAATAAGAGACAATTTAACCACCAACCCTTGACATTCAATGGTGTTACCATCACTGAATCCCCCACTATCAACATCCTAGGGGTTACCATTGACCAGAAACTCAACTGGACTCACCACATAAACACAGTGACTACAAAAGCAGGTCAGAAACTGGGAATACTGCGGTGAGTACCTCACCTCCTGACTCCACAAACCCTGTCCCACCATCGACAAGGCACAAGTCAGGAGTGTGATGGAATACTCCCCACTTGCCTGGATGGGTGCAGCCCCAACAACACTCAAGAAACTTGACACCATCCAGAACAAAGCAGCCGCTTGATTGGCACCACATCCACAAGCATCCACTCCCTCCACCACCGACGCTCAGTAGCAGCAGTGTGTACTATCTACAAGATACACTGCAGTAACATACCAAAGATCCTCAGACAGCACCTTCCAAACTCACGACCACTTCCATCTGGAAGGACAATACAGCAGTTCCTTAGGAACACCAACCCCTGCAAGTTCCCCTCCAAGCTACTCACCATCCTGACCCTTGGAAATATGTCACCGTTCCTTCAGTGTCATTAAATAAACTCATGGAGTAATAGAATCCCTACAATGTAGATAGAGGCCTCTCGGCCATCAAGTCTGCACTAACCGTCTGAAGACCAGCACCGCCTGCCTTGCCCTGCCATGCTGGGTTGAACCAAGTTGCTCTCCATGGGCTGAGACAGCTGAGGAGCTGCAAGGGACTGTGGAGGGCACTCACAGAGTAGGTAAGTCTGTCCCAAAAATGGAGTCAGGATGATCTCCTGCTCTCTCCTGCTCCACTGCAGTGAAGAAACTGTGCCTAACGACCAGTTTCCCAGCCTATCACTCCCTCCCATTACCCCACCCCCAATTACCATGAACTCTCCCAATCAGCAACAAACACCAACCCTTCCCAGTAACCTCTCCCAAACCTCTCCCTGTTATCAGCCCATCCAATTACCCCTCCCTATTACCCCCTTTGTCCCTGTCTATTACCCCTACCTTTGTTCCTTTCTATTACCTAGCGCCCGGTCCCCAATTCCTGCTCTTTAAGTCAGCACCTCCATCCTCGGCCTGACCTCACAGTCACTGCCAGTGGGCCCATATCCAACACTGGCTGGGTCAGCATTTATTGCCCATTCCTAATTGCCCTGGAACTGAGAGGCTTGTTTGGCCATTTCAGAGGGCACTTAACAGTCAATCACGTTTCTGTGGGTCTGGAGTCACATGTAGGCCAGATCTGGCAAGGATGGTCAATTTTCTTCCCTGAAAGACATTAGTAAAGCAGATGGGTTTTTACAACAGTTGATTATAGCTTAAGGGCTATCATTAGACTAGCTTTTTATTACATACTTCCATTGTTTCAAATTTCACCATCTGCTTTGGCGAGGTTTGAACCCATTAACCTGGCTCACTCTGTACTGTATTAAATGAAACATTTCACATTCTGCCCACATGCCATTTCCTCAAATTGCGAGGTGTACCTCTGTTACTTCATGAAGGTCTTTGACAAAGTTGGCATTTTTTTAAAAAGCTCAAAGTCACCAGAATTTAAAGATGAATATAAGCGACTGGTTTAGACACATTTCCAATTCACAATATCAAATGTGACATGTAAATCAAGACCCAATCAGACTCAAGGCTAAACTGGAAGGACATTTCCTGGAGAGTGAATTCAATTTGACAGCGGCTCTCAGGTAAATCTGGAGGTGACTTGATCACATATCTACACGCTGCCATTCACTCTCCTATCTGCCTTGTAAAATTACCCAGTCTAAATGTAAAATGGGGATGCAGCAAGGGTTCTCTCCTGCACACTCTCCTAATTCTCACAAATTAGAAGGAGTAGAAAGAGGTCATCACTGTACCCACATATACACTATCTCTTCTGGTCATGACAGAGTTAAATCTAGGGAATGTGAAGTTAATTCTCCTGAACTCAAGCTGTTAGCTCTGTCAGTGAATGAACAAATCTCAAAACCCACAACCAACAATCAGCAACAACTCATCCTGGGAGGTGAACCCACCTCCCAGGAGCTAGCTGCAGGATGTCAACAATACTACACAAAATCTTCTTCAAATCTGCTTTTCCCAACCTTACAGAGTGAAAGTGTACATAACCCTTGATGCAGTACTCAATTGGTTCCCTGAAGTCAAAAGTTTATGAGGTTATGTGGAGACCCACATTAGACAATGAAGCACAGGACCTCGGCTAATTTTGAGATCAGTACTGAGGGATAGCAGCAAGGTCAAAGGTGTTGGCTCTTCGATGAGGCTCTGCTCTCTCAGGTAGATGAAGGAGATTACATTGCAATGTTCTGAGAAGGTTAATGGGTTCGAACCTCGCCAAAGCAGATGGTGAAATTTGCCAATTATCTGTTCATTTACGTTGCTGCCATTTGTCTATCCCCATTGTCCTTGAAAGAGTCATTAACACCAGCAGCAAGGCCATGATCGTCTGAAACTAGCTCCACTGCATACCCGAGTTTCCAACTGCTAAAGCATATAATCTTCATCCATCTCAGGGAAGACACTTAAAAAAGAGGAGGACAATGGAAGAGTTTCAAAGACTTACCTCAAGAAATACAATATAGACATCAACATGTGGGTGAACCTAATTAAGAAGAAACTGTCTTGGAGGAAACTCCTGTGTGAAGTGACACAGTTCCTCGAGAATACCCAGCAGCAAGAAGAAGTATGGAAAAGAAACCGCAGAAAGGAATGTCAACAATCTCAAGGTCAATGTCAAATCCTGCCACCTGGAAACACCTGCCGAGTGTATGGTGGGAGATGTGTGTTATGGACCAGAACAAAACCCCTCAAAAATATTAAGGAGATAGACTACACCCTTTCTCTTATTTTGAAGGCATGTGCCAGGTATTGTGTTCCAGATACAATTCAATTAGTCAAACTACCAGGCTTGAAACAAAACATACTTTATCATATACTATAGCTAAAATACAGACAAAATAAAAAGAAAAGAATTGACTTAACTGTAACTCTATCAAATTACTTAACAACATAATAAATTACTCATTAACTGTTCCAATATAGTAACATTCCATAAACACACCCTTGGCAAAGGCAAATCCGGTAAAACAGATTGTCTCATATGCAGGTCTAGCAGCAGGAAAAGAACTCCAGCTTTCAGCTGTGGCAAACAGAAAGGGAGAGAGGGAGATAGAGAGAGATGTAACAGCTTTCATAATACCAAAAGCTACTGAAAACTAAACTAAAATCCTTGTTCTGTGAGAGCTTGACGCTACTCCAAAGGAAAAGCAGAGGGAGCTAGGTGTATATGTGCACCAACCATTGGAGGTGTCAGGACAGGTGAAGACAGCAGTTAATAATGCAGACAGTGTTCATAGACTTTATTAATAGAGGCATAGAATACAAAAGCAAGAGGTTACAAAGAACTTACATAAGACACCAGTTAGGGTTCTGTTGGTGTATTACATCCAGTTCTAAACACTATACTTTAAGAAAGACTTGGAAACATTAGGGAGGGTGAGGAAGAGTTTCATGAAAATGGTTCCAGACATAAGGGATTTCAAATACATGGATAGATTGACAATATTGGGTCTGTTCTCCAGGGAGAAGGTTCAGAGAAGATCCAATCAAGGTGTTTAAGATGGTGAGGGGGCTGGACAGAGTAGATAGAAAGGAGCTGTTCCCATTGGTGGAAGAATTGAGAATGAGTGGGCACAAATTTATGGTCATTGACAAAAGAAACTCCAGCAATGCAGGAAAACATGCTTCAGACAGCAAGTGATTAGAGTCAGGAAGGCACTGCCTGAGAGTGTGGTGAAGGTAAGTTTATTTGAAACTTCCACAAAGGAACTGGATTGGTATCTGAAAAGGAAGAATGTGCAGTGTCACGGGAATAGACAGGGGGATGGCACCAAGCAAATCACTCATTCAGGGAGCCATCACAAACATAATGGGCCAAACAGTCTCTGTCACCACTCTCACTGCTCTGTGATTCTGTGAAGACATCCCTTAAACCTACCTGATTGATCAAGCTTTTGATAATCTGAACAACATCTCCTCATGTGGCCCAGCGTCATACCTTGTTATATAAAACTCCTGTGAAAAATTCCTTGTTATTGTAAAGGTGTTATACAAATATAACTGAAAAAAGACAGGCTACCAATGCTTTCCACTTCACACTCTTCAGGGACAAACACAAGAATGACAAATTCCGAACCATCGCATCAACTTATATTACAGGGAAAAAACGGTGATGAATAGTTGACATATCAATTCTGATTGGCTGACCAGTTGCCATAGAGAAAGAAACAGGGCACTATAGGATCCCCAAACTCTTGGGTAATTCAAGAAAAAAGTGTAAGGCTTGAACATATTCCTCTTGTTTGCAGAGAGTGGGTCCCTGTGGATGGATTTATGTCGGCTCGAGCAAATGGAAATGAGGCAGACTATGAAATCGGGTGATGATCTGAGATTGGATGTTGGTGCAGATATTAGTGCCTTGAGGAAGCAGTTGGGATGGTTTGTGAACAGGGCAAAGGTTGCACTTTATAGAGAGCACTCAGACTATGTGGTGTCCTGGTCTGAGAGCCAGGAGACAGTGTCAAGGGTAGATTTTCCTTCATTGGCTCAGGGTTCCTTTGTAATTGGCCTTGGCCTAGTCTGAGCTGTGGAGGGAAGAGGAAATGGGAGCAGAGGGCTGGGTTTAAAGGGGGGGAGAAGGAGAGCTGACTGGTAGGAGAAAGCAAATTTTCTGCTGAGTTTCTGGTCATCTCGGTGAGGGATGAACTGGTTTTCTCCCGCTCGTCAATCCCACATGTTTGTGCATGTAATCCCCCCATACCATCACTGAGTGTTATTGTGTGTGTCCCCCCCACATCACTGAGTGTTATTGTGTGTCCCCCCACCACATCACTGAGTGTTACTGTGTCCCCCCCCACATCACTGAGTGTTATTGTGTCCCACCCACATCACTGAGTGTTATTGTGTCCCACCCACATCACTGAGTGTTATTGTGTCCCCCCCACATCACTGAGTGTTATTGTTCTCTACAACACAGTGAATATAGGAAGCCAAGCTGCATGAACCAATCCCCTGGAAGAAAACCAGGCATGGTTACCAAGTTACCCTGCATCATAGAAACTCTCAATGAACTGGCAAACAATCAGCATTCAAATCAGGATTCACTCTCCTTGGAAACATGTATAATAAATCAAAACTGACAAAGATCATCTCAACCTGTGGCAGCGTGCCGTCTGTCAAATGTTAATTGTGCTTTAATATTGGGTACCCACAGGGTGCCCATGACTTTCAGGGTTCAAGGTGGGTGCAGACAGGCACTCACATATTTTTGTGTTTTGTGAACAAACTGCAAAGAAAAATGGGACAGTCAAAAAGGATTAACACTTTACCATATGTTTCCCAGGAATATTCTGAAGGAAGTCACATGAAAACCGTAGAATTGCTACACTGGGGTGTGGATCCACTGATACACCCAGAGCCTGAGCAAGGTTCCTCTCTGGGCACCTTTCCTCAAGGACCCCATATGAGGAGGCTTGAACTGGCTTCCCTCCTTTATTCACCCACTCCCCAATACCACCAACCCCCAACACACAAACCCTGGCCCCGCCACCCCCGCGCCCCCCACCCCCAAACAGTCATCACCATCTTCCCAGAAGGGCAGCTAGGAGCAGGCAATAGATGCTGATGCACCCAGGGACACCCACACGCCATAACAGAATAAATTTAACAAACAGGCCCTAATTATTGATGTAATGTTTATGACGAGGATGCTGAGAAAGTTCAGCTCTTCTACTGTTCTATGTCCAATTCCACACCACCATGTTTTTAGTCATAGAGTCATCGAGGTCGACAGCACAAAAAAGGCCATTCACCGTAACAAGTCTGTGCTGGTCAAAAACAACATCCTAACTATTCTAATCCCGTTTTCCATCAATTGGACATAGCCTAGTACGCTTTGGCATCACAAGTGCACATCTAAATACTTCTTCCATGTGATGGGGGTTTCTGCCTCTCCCCCCCGGGTGAAAAGGTTTTTCCTCACATCCCTTCTAAACCTTTTGCCCCTTCCCTTCAATCTATGCCCCCGGCCATTGATTCTTCCATCAAGGGGAAATAAGTTTGTCCCGTCTACGTTATTTATGCCCTTCATCATTTTTTACATCTCAATCATGTCCCTCCTCAATCTCCATAATAAACTAAAGAACTGTGGAAGCTGGAAATCTGAAACAAAAGTTGAAATAGCTGGAGAAACTCAGCAGTCTGCCAGCGTCTACGGTCAGAAAGCAGAGTCAATGTGTCAAATCCAGTGACCTTTCTTCAGAAAGCCACGTTTAACTGGTTAGACCAGTCAAACATGCTTCAGCATACAATCTCAAATCCCACTCCACAGATTTGTGCCACAGACCCTCCAATGCTTCCAGTACCAGGAAAGAGGGATCATTGAAATGTAAACGAAGGTTGTTGGAGCAACTCAGCAGATCTGGCAGATTAGTGGAGAGATAGCAAAGTTAAGCAGTTAGTTCTGAAGAAGGATCACTGGACTCTTAATGTTAACTTTGCTTTCTCTCCACAAATGCTGCCAGACCTGCCGAATTACTCCAGCAATTTCTACTTTTCTTCCTTCTTCTACTTCTCTAAGGAAAACAACCCCAGTCTAACTAATCTCTCTCCATCACTGAAACTCTCCAGCTCAGGCAACATTCTGGGAAATCTCCTCTCCGGTGCGATCACATCCGTCCTACAATGTGGATTCCAGAATTACATACAGTACTCTCACTGTGACCTAACCAACATTTTATACAGTTCCAGCATCACATCCCGGCTTTTAAATTTTACACTTCAGCTAATACTCAACATTGAGTATAGGAGTTGGGATGTCATGTTGTGGTTATTGGTTAGGCCACTTTTAGGAATACCACATACAATTCTGGTCTCTCTGCTATAAGAAAGATGTTGGTAAACTTGAAAGGATTCAGAAAAGATTTACAAGGATGTTGCTGGGTTTGGAAGGTTTGAGCTATAGGGAGAGGCTGAATAGGCTGGGGCTATTTTCCCCGGAGTGTTGGAGGCTGAGGGATGACCTTATTGAGGTTTATAAAATCATGAGGGGCATGAATAGGGTAAATAGACAAGGTCTTTTTCACAGGGCAGGTGAGTCCAAAACTAGAGGGCATAGGTTTAAGGCGAGAGGGGAAAGATTTAAAAGGGACCTAAGGGGCAACTTTTTCATGCAGAGAGTAGTGCATGTATGGAATGAGCTGCCAGAGGAAGTGGTGGAGGCTAGTACAATTACAACATTTAAAAGGCATCTGGGTGGGTAAATGAATAGAAAGAGTTTAGAGGGATATGGGCCAAATACTGGCAAATGGGATTAGATTTATCTAGGATATCTGGTCGGCATGGAAGGGTTGGACCAAAGGGTCCGTTTCCATGCTGTACATCTCTACAACTCTATGACTCTATGACAAAAACAAGTATCCCTTTTGTTTTAAATATATCATTGACTTTACTATTTTCTATTAAAAATTTTGTGCTGGAGAAGGTGCAGAGGCGATTCACCAGGACATTGCCTTGGATGGAAAGTCTCAGTTATGAAGAGAGACTAGATAGGTTGGGTTTGTTTTCCTTAGAGTCGACAAGGCTAAGGGAGGGATCTGACTGAGGGATACAAAATTATGAGAGGCATAGTCCAAAGGTGTGCAGGGTGGGTGGATTACCCATGGGAAATGCAAGGTTACCGGGATAGGGTAAGGGAGTGTGTCAGGCTGGGATGCTTTCTGGAAGTTTAGTGTGGACCCAATGGGCTGAATGGCCTGTTTCCACACTGTAGGGATTCTAAGATTCTATGATTCTATGATAGACAGAATAGTTTGCAAGACTCTCTTCCCCATGGTAAACGTGTCTAAGACCAAAGGGCATTAGTTTGAGGTGAGGAGTAAGTGATCTGGAGGAGATCTGAGAAAGAAGTTTCCACCCAGAGGGTGGTAGTAATAGGGAACATGCTGCCTGAGAGGGTGGTGGAGTGAGGTTCTCTCTCACAACATTTGAGAAGCATCTGCATGAGCACTTATGATGCCAAGGCAAAATAAGCTATGGACCAAATGCAGGTCAATAGGATTAGAGTAGTTTGGTGTTTGTTGTCAACATAGACATGGTGGGCCAAAGGGCCTGTTTCTATGCTATATGACACCAATGGACTCTGATCTGTGGAGATAGAGCATAACAAAGCACACTAACAGCAAGCCACTATTTCACGGTGCTTCAAAATGAGATGTCAGCCTGTATTCACAAGGTAAAAACGTGAGCATTGTACATTCCTTCCTAACCTAGTTTCTGACCTACATCTTGCTCAGTACGTACACTGCAAACACGCATGTATGCAGTGGTTCCCATCACTCTCAAATAATTTCACTGGACACCCATTTCCCCTCCAGCTCAATGGAAATATTATCTTCAATTGACCTTAACTCTCCTACTCAAAGCAAAATGTCTAACATTTCAAGACAATCAGAGTGACATAAACATTTTCAATCCTGGGATAAAAATCGCTAAATAAGGTGCAATGCTTAAGCCCAGTAGAAGTTGCAATTTGTTCGATTTATTTAGACAAGACAAAGAGTAGCATTTGAGTTTGTCATTCCAATTTTAACAGCAATAAACAGTAAAATGGGTGAAGGGAGGATAGTGCTATGGTAATGTCTCTACCTCTAAGCCCAGAGACTTGGGTTCAATACCACCTGCTCCAGAGGCATGCAATAACATCTCTGGACAGGTTGATCAGAAAATATCTGGAGTGACTGAAGGTGTATTATCAGACAGAAGTGCACAATAGAATACACTAGCATAAGCTGAATTATGAAAATGACTACTGATCACACAGAAACAGAGAGAGGTTTGGTAGAGGAGCCACATTGCTGCCTTTAGCAGAATTTAAAACAAATCTAGTAATAAGAGGCTTAAAATTAAGCCTTAAAAATTCAACAGGCTCTCCAGTCACTCTGTCTAAATAGACCATGTGATGTTGTTAAACCTAAATAGATGAGAAAGCCCGAGATTTAATTAGCTGACTGGCATTAATGTAGCTCCTACTGGATGGCCACTATGAGTGCTGTAAATGGATTCAACATTTTTGAATTAAGTCGAAATTTGGTGAGTGAGACCAGCAATTATCACAAGATCAGCCCTTCCATCCTAGAATGTCCAATCCCCTTGCAATACTCATTTTCTTGACTTAATATGAATAAGTTGACTGAATGAGCAAATGGAGACCACCACAATGGAATTGGACTCTGCTGAGTCACCACCTTCATGAATTGAATTGAAGAGAAAATAAATTATCTTAAGATGTGATGTATTGAGACATTAACGTGATTACATAAATGTTTCAAGCTAGCATGAAAGTGGTGTCAATTGATCACAAGGACCTGTTAGCTTTTGGAGTAGAATGTACAGTTCTGGTACCCTGCCATAGGAAGGACATTATTAAATTGGAGAGGGTTCAGAAAAGATTTACCAAGATGATACTGGAGGGTTTGAGTTATAAGGAAATGCTGGATACACTGGGACTTTTCTCAATGGAGCGTAGGAGGTTGAGGGGTGATCTTATAGAGGTTTATAGATAAGGTGATAGCAAAGTTCCTTTCCCTAGAGTAGGGAAGTTCAAAACTAGAGGGCATAATTTTAAGGCGAGAGGAGAAAGATTTAAAAGGGTCCTTTTAAACACAGAGGGTGGTTCATATGTGGAATGAACTGCCAGAGGAAGTGGTAGATGTAAGTACAGTTACAACATTTAAAAGACATTTGGACAGGTACATGAATAAGAAAGGTTTAGAGGGATATGGACCAAATTCAGGTAAATGGGACTAGTTTCGTTTGGGAAACCTGATTGGCATGGTCGAGTTGGATCAAAGGGCCTGCTTCTGTGCTGTATAACTGTATGACTCTATAAGATAAATCTCTGAGCTAATTCTCACCTCAAAATCAAGGGGAAGACCAGGGTCATGTTGCAATAATTGTTGCGATGGGTTAAAATACAAGGTGCTCTGAAGATTACAGACTCCCCTCCAGTGATCTAAACCAGGACATGAGCTTGATCAAGCAAGCTCAGCTTCCTGGCACTTGGGATGAATAAGCATCAAATGGAATTCGACCTTATCCAATGTAGTATGCTATTTTGACAAGATTGCTGAGGTTTTGTTGAGATAAAACATTTGTCATGGATTGGAAGATGAATTAGGAAGTGGAATCTTTAATAAATAAAATCCTTATCATGTTATTTGGGGCAACACGGTGACTCAGTCATTAGCACTGCTCCTCACAGCACCAGGGGCCCGGGTTCCATTCCACCCAGATTCATGGAGTTTACGTGTTCTCCCCCATTCCTCTGGGTGTTCCGGTTTCTCCCACAGTCCAAAGATGTGCAGGTTAGGTGGACTGACCATGCTAAATTGCCCCATAATATCCAGGGGTATTTAGGTTAGGTGGGTTAGACATGGCAAACGCAGAGTTACAGGGATAAGGTAGGGAGGGGTCTAAATAGGGAGGTGCATCTGGGGGTGGGATAACCTTCAGAGAGCTTGTCAGACATGATGGGCCAAATGGCCTGCTTCTGTACTGTAGGGATTCTGTGAACTTAAGAGATGTGGGAAAGAATAACAACATTGGAAAATGTCTACTCACACACGTACACAATAACGTTTTTTAGTATGTTATAAAAGGTGTGTAAAATATATTATTTTTATTTTTGGAATATTAATTATTTTAAAAAGAGAAGCATTAGGATATGGCATAGTGCTGCCGTGAAAGCCTTTTCAAAAATGAAAGGTCAGAAAGTCTTTCTGGAACAGTGACCTAAATATTCCAAGATGTCTGACTACAGTCTAGGACTGGGAGAAATTCTAAAGTATTCAAGGAATAAGATGTTTACACTTTTGACTTGATGACAGGCAGTGTAAACACATTAAGCCATTAGTTTGTTTTCAGTTCAATTCAGAAATCATCAGAGCTTTAGTTGGATACATTCAAGAGCTGAGTTCAGAAGCAAGTTTTAGTGTCTCTTCCCAGTAGGTTTCTGTTCAGAAATGAGTCACTGCAGTAATAGTGTTTTTATTTTCATTTTGTAAAGTTTCCAAACCAAGAGAGTTTTGGGCAGAACTCTTTAGTTATTGGAACTGAAAATCCATGCTCATACTCTAATCCTCTAGATATAAAGGCCAGCATTCCAATAGCCTTTTTAATTATTTTCTGCACCTGTTTGTGACATTTTCAAGATCCCTGTACTAGGACACCCACATCCCTCTGTATTTCAGTGGTCTGCAATATCTCTCCAAATAATTTATTTGTTTTTTTTTAATCGACAATTTTCCATTTTCCCACATTATACTCTGTTTGTCAGATCTTTCCTTGTTACCAAGTGTAAGAAACTAGTCAAATGGAAGAGGCAGTATAATTCATTGGGACATTGTTCATCTAAGTTCTCAGCATCATAAGATGGTCAGAAGTTTAAAATTGAAGTTTAATTACATTGATGGTCTAAAAGCCAGTTTACTGTGGTATTGTTTGATTGTTTAAAAGCACGACATAGATTCAGGCGTATACCCTTTACCATAGGGGCTTGAAAATGTAGGTTCTATTGCAAGTTGCAGTGAATGGAATTTTCCAATGCCCATTACCATGACAGTGGAATAATAGTGTTTTCCAGTACTGCCCACATTCTGTAAACATTAGTTTCTGTAAGAATCATCTAGGATCCCCCAGCTACGTTCACCACCACTAATCCTTCTTTCTGGTATAATTCGATCTGCTGATACCAGGTGGGGAAAGATACAATGCATTTAGCAGAAGCTAGGCTCAATCATGATGAACAGAAAAGGTTTATTACATATTATTTAGTAGCTAGTGACATTAAGTCTATTATACATGATCGTCACTTTGAATAATTAAGCCCATCATAAAGGTACACTAACTGGGACATGGAGAGTTGGGAAAACACTGGTTAGCTCCTCCATGAACAATCCTTTACAACTTTAATAAGCAAGATTTATCTTGTGATTGAATTAATGTGAGTTAACCCTTTCAGAAACTAACTGTTTAGCTGTCTAATTCTCTAACTGGGAGAGTGCGAGGCCTGTACTGGAAGTGAGGTAACCTGAAGTGAGGCTGAGGAGCTGATTGAGCAGATCAACAGCAGTAGATGAGGAAGCCAAGGCCTATTTGTCACAATTGTAAACAACTGAGTCATCATTCTTCCCAGAGACATGCAGTAGAATGTAGGGTTGAATGAGGGATGCAGGTTGTGTGGGTACAGAGAATTGTGATCAAAGACAAGCTGGCCTGATAGACATTGTGAGGGGGCAAGATCAAAGGGATAGTTATGAATATGGATAGGAGAATTTAGTTGGAGGCAATGTTAATCGAAACAGAATGGAAACTACTTTAATTGTTTCTCAAATTATGAAATCTCTCTGAACCCAGTCTGCAGTAACAAGAAATATCTTCAAACTCAATGGTCCAAATTCACACTGACCGTGCCACTTAAACCTCATTTTTATAATTAGACTATTGATGAGAAGTAAAAACAATGTGTGCACTGCGTTGGCTTTGAACTGCAGGGTCTGATATCTAACAAAAAGTTTTGTTGATGTTTTCAACAACCCAAATGATGTCACTAACAGGGGACCCCAATGAAACGGGGTTTTGCAATAAATCAGCCAAGAGAGCTCTATAGTCCTGGAGCGCAGTGCAGTTACTGCTGGAGTTCATATCACTAATACCCCTCTCCATGGTTTATGTTATACTAAATGGAGTCATCTTTACAGGAAATAGGTATCACTTCCTAGAGAGCATTTGACTGAGAATAACAGCCAGGCTCAGAGTGAGAACTGATAACAAAAAATGCTGGAGATCACAGCTGAAGCTTTGATGAAGAGTCATCTAAACTAGAAACGTTAGCTTGCTTTCTCTCCATGGATGCTGCCTGACCCTCTGTGATTTCCAGCGTTTCTTGTTTTCAGTACAGATTCCCCCCATCTGCAGTAATTTGCTCCTACATAGTGAGAACTGGCAAGGCTAAGGAAAAGCAATGGGTCCACTATGAGTGAGGAGGCAGGGAAGGTACAGGAGGACCTAAGCAAGGCCAACGCATTGACAAGACCATGGACATGGAAGCTCTTTTAGTCTTAAAGTGGGGATTATCTGAGGATTGGCTGTAAAGGATTTTGAGCATTCCCAAGGTTGTGAAAAGTGCTTTATAAATGCAAATTGTTCTTTTTAGCCTTTTTGACCTTAAGACACTGTCAAAGAGAATTATTGCCTGTAGTTGGAGTTTGAACCTTTGAGTCTATTGTTTTCATGACTATGTTACTTAGCATCAAACCCAAACTCAGGTGGCACCAAATTCCAGATTTAACACAAAAGCCTAGACTTTCTGATCAATATGGTTTCAAAATTGACCTGTTTTATCTTAAAGGGGTTCTGTTCTTGAGAAATTGCCAATCGGGAAACTTCCCTATCAAAGACTGATGTCTGCCAATTTTAAATGGTTTCACACAAGCTCAAAACAAAACCAACTGGAAAATGTGGGTCTCAAATTGTAAGCTAGCCTTTAAAACCTGAAACACATCACACTTACTGCTCTGCCAGTCTATGTCAGCATCACTGAGCAGCTAATCAGTACAATACTGCGCATGTGCCATTTGGCACTAGAAACAAGTTCCTTGCCAACCTACAACTTTGAGAATAGTTGACAAAAACAATCTCATATCTTTCTTCAGCTCGTGTTGTGGTCCCTTCGACCAGCAGTCATTTTTTCAGGAGTGAGAGTTGACCAAGGTCACACAGCGATTACAGAGAGAACAATTAGCATTTTCTCGTTGGCTTGTGCCTAAATATCGCACAACAGAAATATTCTTGATTGCTCTGACTGATGTAAAATACTGCACTAACAGTCACCTAAAGACTTTAACTAATGTTAATATGAATTTCACATTCCAGAGAGTCAGCAGATTAGATGCAATTAATAACTTCTCCGAACATTCCAATTACAAAATGTAATTACAGAAATAGCCCGTGTTATGAGAGCAAGGAGGTGATGCTGAGGCTATTTTGGACACTAGATCAGTCCCAGTTGGGGCATGTTTTAAGTCCAGGTATCATACTTCAGGAAGGACCTGAAGGCATCGGAGAGAGTTCAGAAAAGATTCATAACAATGGCTCCAGGGATGAACATTTTCAGTGATGAAGGCAGATGGGAAAAGTTGGGACTATTCTCCTTGGGAAAGAGAAGGCTGACAAGAGATTGAAGCATTACAACATTGTGAGATGCTAGACAGGATAAATAGGGAGAAAATGTTCCCATTTGTCAAAGGGTTGAGAATAAGAGAACACAGATTAAAGTAATCCATAAACAAAGGGAAAATGTTAAATGAGAAACATTTTCACACAGTGAGAGTTTATAGTCTAGAACACCCTGCTTGAGAGTGTGGGATGGGGAGGAAGGTTCAATTCTGGTTTTCAAAGGGGAATTCAAGAGTTAGTTGGAAATGGAGAACATTCTGGATTATGGGCAAGAGAATGGCACTTAGTGAGTTGCTCATTCAGAGAGCCAGCACAGACACAATAGGCCAAAAGGTCTCCTTCTGCATTGTAACATTTCTGTGATTAAGTGGAGTGTTGCTGAATCATGACCTCTAAAGGAGTGAAGTGCTGTGTGGGTGCTTTTTAAATCTGGGGCACAAATGTTGGAGCCTGGAATGTCCTGGTGGTGATGGGGCAGAAGTTTAGAAATTTCCCCTCACAGTTTATATAAAATGATGGTTGAGCCACCCATGCCAACCAGATATGCTGAACTGATCTAGTCCCATTTGCCAGGATTTGGGCCATATCCTTCTAAAGCCTTCTTATTCATTTACTCATTCAGATGCCTTTTGAAATGTCATAATTGTACCAAACTTGTACCCTCTGATGAGTCAACTCTGATGAAGAGACATCTAGACTCAAAACATCAGCTTGCTTTCTCCCTATGGATGTTGCCTGATCCACTGCGATCTCCAGCATTTTTTGTTTTCAGTACCAATTATCTTAAGGCTGGACAGTTTCCAAACTTCTTGCCACTGAGAACATTTCTTTTTGTTTACTCGACCAAAACACTTCAACATTTTGAATAATATTATCAACTTTCCTCTTATTGTTCCCTCTAAATCAGGTTGATCTTTGATGTGATGTTCATGTATAATAATTAGCCCAGTTTAAGGTGGAAATGCTACTGGCCCTCCAAGGGCCCATTGTTGGGACAGCTGTGGCCATTATGAATACTTGACTGAGCACCACTTGTTCATCAGTGTCAGAAAAGTAAGTGTCCTACTGATCCAAAAATGAATGACAGTTTTTTGACATTTTGATAGAAGATTTTTGAGTTCAATTCACTCCCTAAAAGAGATGACAAGAAGGGAACATAATGGGGTTGTTTTGTTCGGGGGGGACAATCACCTCTTTCTCACAACCTCAACAATTAAGTGTTGAGTAAGAAAGTCTATTGGGGACTCAACTCATGAACAATTAGACCCTTAGATTGGTAATTATTGATTGGATCACTAACTTTGTTGGTGAGTGAGAAAGAAAGATAGTTTCCTGACTGGGAAACAGTGGTGTCTTGCTAACCAAGTTTAGGGTCCTCACTTGCTCTCATTTGTGAGGCTACAGGATGTAGGGATGGGGCGATGGTAGTGTGGGCAATGGGATAGCAAATGAAAGCCAATTCCTGCCATTGTAGCTGACCCTCTGACCCCTCTCCCTAAGACCCAATTCTGTGACAAGGAGATAAAAATGGCTTATCCTCTTACTGCTGGATCAGCCAAGGAGCAGACCTCCCTGACTGGTGGATTTTAGGGCCCATGAGCTGCCAGCTACTGATTGGCCGCCAACTTTCTGGCACTCTGGGATGCCAGCGTTGAGCTGTGTGATAGGGCGAGAATTTTTCCAATTCCGGATGAGAGATGGAGTCAACATAGGTGATGTCATCAATGTACTGGAGAAAGAGGGCGTGGGTGGGGCTGGAGTAAGACTAGAACAAGTAATGTTGCATGTAGCCCACAAAAAGACTGGGGCCCACGTGGGTACCCATGGCCACCCCTCTAACCTGAAGAGATAGTAAGAACTGCCGATGCTGGTGTCAGAGATAACACAGTGTGGAGCTGGAGGAACACAGCAGGCCAGGCATCATTTCTGAAGTAGGGTCCTGACCCAAAACGTCAACTTTCCAACTCCTCTGATGCTGCCTGGCCTGCTGTGTTCCTCCAGCTCTACACTGTGTTATCTCTAACCTGAAGGATGTGGGAGGAGTTAAAGGAGAAGTTGTTCAAAGTGAGGATGAGCTCGGCCAGGTGGAGGAGGGCGGTGGTGGATGGGGACAGTTCAGTTCAAGCCTCTGATGAAGAAGCAGAGAGTTTTCACATTCTCCTGATGGGGGGATAGACATGTAGCTGCCCGATTCCTGAGTACGATCCTTTTGGTTATTTGACCAACTAGTTATGCCAATTACAACTTCTTCCTTTATGACATTCACTTTGAATCTGGATACAAATCGTGATTTTCCAAACTGTATGACATGGTCAGCAGACACCATCGAATTGTCTAATTACTAAAATTCTTTGGAGCTAGATCTTCATTGGCCACTTTCACAATATGCATTCTGAACATGTGGTAAAATTCAGACTCCAAGGTCTTTATCAACTCAAGGCAATTTCACTTCCCAGTGTTAAAACTGATCCCCAATGACTTCATATCTGTCAAAAGGTTGTTCTGCCTTTCACAAAGCCAAATTATTACCTTAATCCTGATTAAATGTTGTTAAATTGCTTCCTTTACGTTGATTTTAATATTGAAGCTGCCAGGTAATGGATTTACAGTTTCAGGGAACAAGTTTCTGAGTTAGTTTCAGTAAAACAATATCCTTTTGTATTTTAAAACCAGACTGACCTCAGCAGACATGCTAGGAATGGCTGGGAGTTGGACCCAGACCTTCTGGCCTAGACACAGGAACACAATCCCCACACCACAAGAGCAGTCCCAGCAATGCCTTTGATCACTTCCAATCATAGATATTTAATGAGCTGCAAAAAGTCTCCGCCACAATTTTCCCAGCTTTTAATTTTGTTTCTGTTCATGCTCCTGAAGAAGGTCCATCTGTCGTGTTGTGCATATTGAAGCAATCAAATGAAGGAACATAATGAGCAGCAGATCCTTAAGAAAATACTCAGATGCCAAACACAAAACCGTTCACCTCACACAACAGCTACCTCCTAGTTCAGGGGCTATGGACATTCATTGCCCATAGATGTGAAAGTCTGCTAGACCTGAATGATTCAGAGTGAGATAATCAAAGACAAATGAGCCAAATGTTAGACATAGTCTAGGCGAAGACTGCAGGGACCAAGATATCAAAGTAATAAAGGTTTTCCAGGTAGCCAAAACCAACTGCATTTGGCACAAAGTGAATTATGGGCTGCCAGATTGCAATCAAAATTCACCAGCACCATATTTAACAATTAAAACTGCTCTCTTCTGTAAAAAATACACTTTAATTAAATAAAACATTAAGATTTTGTCCCTAGAAATTAATTCACATTTAACACCTGCTCCACACTTCTCATGTTGATCCTCATTGACAGCCCCTGGTCTGGGTCCACGTTTCACTTTATTGAAATTCAATCTGCAAACATATGGGCTGGGTCAGGAGCTCTTATGGTAATGCCCCTGCTTCTGGGCCAGGAGGCCTGGGTTCAAATTTCATCTGCTTCAGCAGTGTGCAATACCATTTCTGACCAAGTTGATGAACGCAAATATCCATATGGGGAGAGGTTGTGATGTTTAATACAAAATGTTGAGAGCAGTGTGAGGAAACGTTTATTGGGGAATAAACCAGCTGCTGGTTTGTAATTGTCCATTTGGAATTATTCCCTAAGAATAATTTCACCCTATTGTTTGCTACTTCATTTGAAGATGCTCACTGTGTAAAGCCTGTTCAAAAGCTTCCCTCAAGAGATGCAGCATAAATGTCAATGTGCAGGAGAGCCTTGTTCAGAAGAAACTGACTTGGAGGAACCTTGGAGGGACACAATCTGCTGAGAACTTCCATTGGCAAAAGGAATTATGGAAAAGGAGCCGGAGACAGGAATACCAACCACCTCGAGACCAAGGTCAAATCCCATCTCTCGGAAACACCTGCCCAGTGTGTAGTCAGAGATGTGACTCTAGGATCAGGCTCATCAGCCATACAATAATTCATAGAACCCATGGCCAGTGACATGGGCTTTCCTGGCTAGACGATCAGATTCGTTAGGGAGTGGTTGCTGACAACAGGTAGAAAATTGGCAATGTTTCTTTGATGTCTCCAAATTTGACAGTTCTGAAGAAGAGGCATTATAGACTTGAAATGTTAACTCTGTTTCTCTCTGCATAGGTGCTGCCAGAACTGCTTAGTTTCTCCGACTCTTTCTGATTTTATTTCCGACCTCCAGCATCTGGAGCATTTTGCGTTTACTTTTTGTGCTTATGACCATTGCTATCAATTGTTTGATGACCTGCTGAGCTTTTCCAGCAACTTCTGTGTTTTTTTTGTCATTACAACTTTGTTTCCTTCACAAGGATTCCAAGTTTTCACTCTCGAAGATTTAGTTTCCTTCAGAAGCTGCTCCAGCCAGAATTGCTTAAATGGCAGCTCACATTCACTGACTCTATGTTCCACTGGATTTCTCAGACTGTATCCCAGCATCTACTCATTGACACAATTCCAGCTCTTCCTCAGACAGCTAACATCAATAAGTTAGCCCTGTCCCTAGATTTTTCCAAGACCCAGTATTTCTCAGATCCCAGAGCCTGTGGGCTTCCTTCACATTCCCTCTCAATGATCAATGGCTTGCAGGGACCTCTCCTGCCCAAGAGCCTGGAGTTTGTTAACAGAAGCACTTGCTGCCTGAAACCACATGTGTGCTTATTGTGGTTGGTTGGCTCGCCGAGCTGGTTTGTTGTTCCACAGACGTTTCATTACCCTGCTGTGTAACATTCGCTTCATCAGAGGCTGCACTGATGATGTTACCCAGCATGGTAATGAAACGTCTGTGGAACAATGAACCAGCTCGGCGAGCCAACCAACCTCAACACCCACAACCCAAGCTACAAATCTACTCTAAAACCTTAATGTGTGCTTCATCCCTCCCCAGCTTCAAGTTGTAAGTGCAGCTAATCTCTTCTGGTAATCACACCATTAACTGAAACCAGAGAACATTCTTCAGCTTCACCCCATCTCCATGATGACATAACTTGCTCCAGGCTGTCCTTACCAAAATCTTAACTTGAGGGTTAAGTATCCTTTGTTTACTATATCTTCTTTGATCTGATTACTTCAATGGGTTGGACAGCTTTTCAGAGATCACTGAATGTTTTTATGATAATACAGCTTGAATGAGCAAAACAACGTCATCTATTTCGATGCTGTTAAACAAACATGAATAACATCTTAAAGCAACATGACCCCAACCTTATGAATCACACTAACCTCACAGCCTGTACAATTGCATTTATCCCATTTTCTACTTGTGAACATTATAAAAATTGAACACAAAAATACATAAACCAGGAACTTAATTCTTTGCAATTACTCTCATGCCCATGATCATTCATTTAGAACCATAGGTTGTTGAGCGGTGCAGGCGTAGTGTGCAATTTCCTATGTCAGCAGCATAAGTAGATTGAATCTGTGGATTTGGTATTGGTTTTTTTTGAGCCATTCACCTGTGCAAGGTGAGGCTGAAGGCTGAGCAATGTTATCTTCAAATATCCTGCTGGGGATTTAAATGAGATAACAAGGTGTAAAGCTGGATGAACACAGCAGGCCAAGTAGCATCAGAGGAGCAGGAAGGCTGACGTTTCGGGCCTAGACCCGAAAATGAATGGGCTTCACATTTGTAACCATAATCTTTGACAACTTTTTTGGATCTTTTGATCACAAGAGTCTAGGAATACTGCGGCGAGTAGCTCACCTCCTGACTCACCAAAGCCTGTCCACCATCTACAAGGTACAAATCAGGAGTGTGATGGAATATTCCCCACTTGCCTGGATGGGGGCAGCTCCAACACTCAGGAAGCTTGACACCATCCAGGACAAAGCTGCCCACTTGATTGGCACCACATCCACAAGCATCCACTCCCTCCACCACCGACGCTCAGCAGTGTGTCCTATCTACAAGATGCTCTACAGAAATTCACCAAAGATCCTCAGACAGCACCTTCCAACCCCACGACCCCTTCCATTTAGGACAACGAGGGCAGCAGATGCATGGGAATACTACCCCCTGCAATTAACCTTCTGAGGCACTCACCATCCTGACTTGGAAATATATTGCTGTTCCTTCACTGTCACTGGGTCAGTATCCTGGAATTCCCTCCCCAAGGGCATTATGGGTCTACCTACAGCAGGTGGACTGCCCCGGTTTAAGAAGGCAGCTCACCATCACCTTCTCAAGGGCCAGCTAGGGACGGAGAATAAATACCAGCCCAGCCAATGACACCCACATCCCATGAGTGAATAAAGAAAAGGTTCAAACAACATTGTCAAACGTTTCATTGGGTAGAGATAAAAGTGAAATATAAAAAGATCTGATTAAAACTGTTTTGGTTTCTGCCAGCAACATTACCATTAAGGATTGCTGTATTGGGACCAAAGAGGAAAGAAAGGTGGAAATGAAATGAATAGAACCTAATGGCCCAATTTGCTTTAAACTGAAGATGTTGCCATTTCAACTATTTTGTTAATGATTTTGTTGAAAAATGCTTTTGATGATGCAAGGAAAGTGAAAGTCAACGTGTACCTTCTTCAAAGTGAAGGTTGTTTTTGCAGAGTAAGCTCTGGGAACACTGTGTACATTATTTCCAATCCAGCTCATTATTTTCAGAATATCACAGGGCAGTGCTGAGATTTCTATGAAATACACACACAGCTCATCTGTATCGAATAATGATACATGATGTGTTCCCATAGAGTGACATGAATTCAAATGGAGTTAATATTTGTAATTACGAAGTAATTTACAGCCTTCACACAGATGTTGCCAAACTGAATAGTCAGTTCAGCCAATTTCACAACGTTTACAAGCTCTGATTATTAGCATTCAAACAGCCCCTATATATCTAACAAAGTTAATGCAAAGTCAGGAGATTTCCACAAGCTTTAATGTTCAAAGGCTAAAATAACTTTCTCATTGTTAAAGGACATCCACATGATCCATTAGAATGATTCTTTTTGTTTCCTCCTCCTCTTATGCTTCTGAAAGTACAGGAACTTCAATTTGAGAGGGTCCACTCAAGTCAATGCAGTTGTTATTCCCAAAAGATAACCAGCAACGTCCAGGAAGGAATGGACATTAGGAGGTGGCACTGTGCTAATGTCACTGAACAGGGCCAAGGACAGAAGTCACCCCTCTCCCCCCAACCCAGTCCTGGGCACTGTCCCTGACCTTTGCCCAGGCACTCAACCCAGCACAGCTGACCCCACCATCAACTAGAGCACAGAGAGGCACAGGCCCATGTCCCAAGCTCTGATGTCCCCCTCCCCATCCCAGGCTCTAATATACCCCGCATCTCAGGCCCTGATATACCCCCCATCCCATGCTCCAATATAGCCCCTGTCCCAGGCTCTAATATACCCCGCATCTCAGGCCCCAATATACCCCCAATCCCATGCTCCGATATAGCCCCTGTCCCAGGCTCTGATATACCCCCCCAAACCAGGCTCTGATATACCCCCTTCCCAGGTTCTGATATACCCCCCATCCCAGACTTCGATATACACCCCCATCCCAGGCTCTGATTTACCCCCTGTCCCAGGCTCTGATATACCGCCCCCATCCCAGGCTCCAATATAACCCCTGTCCCAGGCTCCGATATACGCCCTGTCCCAGACTCTGATATACCCCCTGTCCCAGGCTCCAATATACCCCCTGTCCCAGGATCTGATATACCATCTACCCTGTCCTGGATTGCCAGATCTGGTCAAAGTAGATCCCACGTGCTCAGTGATTGCGCCACACAACATGATGAAGGGACCCCATGAAGTCTCATGGTTTCAGGTTAAACCTCCTGCTGATTGTCACATACCATCCTCCCTCAGCTGATGAATCAGTACTCCTCCATGTTGAACAACACTTACAGGAAGCACTGAGGATGGCAAGGGCACAAAATGTACTCTGGGTGGGGGACAAAGAGTGGCTCGGCAGCTGTACTACTGATCGAGCTGGTCGGGTCCTAAAGGACATAGCTGCTAGACTGGGTCTGCAGCAGGTGGTGAGGGAACCAACAAGAGGGAAGAACATACTTGGCCTCATCTTTACTAATCTGCCAGCTGCAGATATATCTGTCCATGACAGTATCGGTAAGAGTGACCATTGCACAATCCTTGTGGAGATGAAGTCCTGCCTTCACATTGA
Source organism: Rhincodon typus (assembly GCF_021869965.1). Classification (NCBI taxonomy): domain Eukaryota; kingdom Metazoa; phylum Chordata; class Chondrichthyes; order Orectolobiformes; family Rhincodontidae; genus Rhincodon; species Rhincodon typus. Next base: position 1,800,351 of record NC_063352.1, on the reverse strand, counting down.
GAATAATCTCCATCGTATTGTGTGGCAGTATCACTAAATGGAGCAGACTTCAAAAAGATCTAGCAACTCAAGACTGGGCATCGATGAGGCACTGTGGGCCATCAACAGCAGCAGAATTGTACTCCAGCACAATCTATAACCTCATGGCCCGGCATATCCCCCACTCAACCATTACCATCAGGCCAGGGGATCAACCCTGGTTCAATGGAGAGAGCAGGAGGGCACGCTAGGAGCAGCGCCAGGCAATCCTGAAGGTGAGGTATCAACCTGGTGAAGCTACCAAACAGGACTACTTGCACACCAAACAGCGAAAGCAGCACAAGTGATAGACAGAGCTAAGCGATCCCACAACCAACGGACTAGATCTAAGCTCTGCAGCCCTGCCACATCCAGTCATGAATGGTGGTGAACAATTAAACAACAAACCAAAGGAGGTGGTTCCACAAGTAGCCAGCACATCAATGCAAAAAATAAAGCTGAAGCTTTTGTGACAATCTTTTGCCAAACAATATGGATAATTGCCCAGCTATGTCCTGTAAAAGCAGAACAAATCCAATCCGGCCTAATAACTGCCCCATCAGTGTATTCTCAATCATCAGGAAAGTGAGGGAAGGTGTCATCAACAGCACTATCAAGCAGCACCTGCTCAGCAATAAAAGCAAAATTCTGCAGATACTGGAAATCTGAAACAAACACAGAAAATGTTGGAGAAACTCAGCAGGTTTAGCAGCGTCTATAGAGAAATGTTGCAGGTGACACAAAGCTGGGTGGGAGAGGGTGTTGGATGCAGAGATGCTTTAATGTGATTTGGATAAAATGAGTAAGGGGGGAAAATGCATGGCAGATGCAGTATAATGTGGCTAAATGTGAGATTATCCCCTTTGGTAGTAAAAACAGGAAGGCAGATTACCATCTGAATGGCTATAAATTGAGAGAGGGGAATGTGCAGTGAGACCTGGCTGTCTTTGTATATCTGTCGCTGAAGGAAAGCATGCAGGTCCAGCAGGTTGTGGGTGTTGGGGAGGTGGCTGTGGAAATTGAGGATTTGGTTAGTGTGGGTTGCCTTCCTGTATACTGTGGTTTGGAATTCCCCTTTGGTCATTTGTTCTACTTTGATGTTTAGAAACAGAAGCTGATTGTTGTCTTCCTCTTCTCTTGTAAATTTGATCCCAGTGGAAACATTGTTGACGAGATGGTGTGTCTCTTCTAACGTGGTGCGTTTAATGATCACAAATGTGTTGTCCATGTATCGGGACCACAGTTTTGGCTGTATGAGGGGGAGGGTAGTGCATTCCAGTCTTTGCATGACTGCCTCCGCAGTAAGTCCCGAGATGGGTGACCCCGTATGTCTGCCATTGATTTGTTAGTATATTTGGCTGTTAGAGATGAAGTGTGCGGTGAGGCATAGGTCCAGTAGTCTGTATGTTGTCCTTGCTGATGGAGCTGTTTGGAGTTGGTGATCCTGCTATATTCAGTTATTTGGCAAGTGTTTCTTTGGCTATTGGTAGGTCAATGGACGTGAATAGTGCTGTGACATCAAAGGATACCATAATCTCATCATCGTTGATTTTAATGTACTTGAGCTTGTTAAGGAATTCCTGGATTGAGTGGATGGAGTGGAGTGATCCATCGACCAGGTGTTTCAGTTGCTGTTGTAGGTCCTTGGCCAGTTTGTGTGTCAGTGTGCCTGGTAGGGAGACAATGGGTCTGAGGGGGATGTCTGGTTTGTGTACCTTGGGTAGTCCATAGAAGCAGGGGGTGTTCAAGCCTTCTGGTTTCATTTTCATGTACTTTGTCTTGGTTGTTTGTCCTGCATTCTTTAGTCTCCTCAGCGTTTGGATGGTCCTGTTTGCTGGCTGCGGTGTTGGGTCTATCCCCACCTGTTGGTAAGTGTGTGTATATGTGAGCAGTGTGTGCTTTCTCAACGTAGTCTGGTTTGTTCATAATGATGGTCATGTGCTCTTTGTCCACCAGCAGGATTATGACGCTCCTGTCTTTCTTGAGTCCTTTGAGTGCTTTTCTCTCTGATGTGTTGAGGGTGTCCCATTCATTCCTCCGGTTCAGTGTAGGGACTGTACTCTGTCGGATGTCCTGTTGAGTTTCACTGTGGGTCCATTACCTTTTAGTGTAGCTTTCAGTGTGAGGACCGCTTTGCGGAACACCTACGCTCGGTTCGCAACAAACAACTGCACCTCCCAGTCGCGAACCATTTCAACTCCCCCTCCCATTCCTCAGATGACATGTCCATCCTGGGCCTCCTGCAGTGCCACAACGATGCTACCCGAAGGTTGCAGGAACAGCAACTCATATTCCGTTTGGGAACCCTGCAGCCCAATGGTATCAATGTGGATTTCACAATCTTCAAAATCTCCCCTCCCCCAACCGCATCCCAAAACCAGTCCAGCTCATCCTCGCCTCCCTAATCTGTTCTTCCTCCCACCTATCCCCTCCTCCCACCTCAAGCCCCACCCCCATCTCCTACCTACTAGTCTCATCCCGCCCCGTTCACCTGTCCGTTCTCCCTGGACTGACCTATCCCCTCCCTAACTCCCCACCTACACTCACCTTTACTGGCTCCATCCCCGCCTCTTTGACTTGTCTGTCTCCTCTCCACCTATCTTCTCCTCTATCCATCTTCTATCTGCCTCCCACTCTCTCCCTATTTATTTCAGAATCCCCTTCCCCTCCCCCATTTCTGAAGAAGGGTCTAGGCCTGAAACATTAGCTTTCCTGCTCCTCTGATGCTGCTTGGCCTGCTGTGTTCATCCAGCTCTACACCTTATTATCTCAGATTCTCCAGCACTAGCAGTTCCTACTATCTCTGACCATAAAGTCTCTTCTGTTTGCGTCTCTGTGGTTATAGTTTAGTCCACGTATTAGGACAGCTTTCTCGGTTTCTGTAAGTGGTCTGCTGGATAGGTTTCTTATCCATGAATCTGGTTTGTAGTTTTCTTTGTCTTTACGGTGGTTCAGTTTGGTCTGTTTTCTTCTTTATTCTGGTCCTGTGTTGTTTGATGGTGATGGTCTGTTCCAGGGCTGTAGCCAATTGTTGGTCTGTAGTGTTAGGTATAATGATTTTTGGTGCAAACTTTCTCATTCATACTTGTAGAGCTGGTTATGAGCATCATTGATCATCACCCATAGCATTCTCTGGCCATTTTGTTCAGCTGTTTTGCACGCCAGTGGGTTATTAAGTGGAGGTTTGTACTTAATGCTGTGGGGCAGTACCTGGTTCCTGAGACATTCATGGAGAAAGTTGAGTTTTGCACATGTAGCGCTCAGACCATTGGCAAAGGTTTCCCATTGTCGGGCTATTTTGACCATGTTGAGGTTCTTGCAAAGATTTGTAGGTCAGGTTGTGAATGAGGTTCTTGGCTTGCTCACCAAGCTGGCTGGTTATTGTACAGACATTTTGTCACCATGCTAGGTAACATCATCATAGTCATGGTTCGTAGATGTCAGTCATCTCAGCTCCAGGACATCTCTGCAGGAGTTACTCAGGGTAGTGTCCTAGGCCCAACCATCTTCAGCTGCTTCATCAATGACCTTCCCTCTGTCATAAGGTCAAAAGTGGGGATGTTCATTGATGATTGCACAATGTTTAGCATCATTTGTGACTCCTCAGATACTGGAGCAGTCTGTGTTCAAATGCAACAAGATCTGGACAATATCCAGGCTTGGGCTGACAAATGGCAAGTAACATTTGCGCCACACAAATGCCAGGCTATGACCATCACCAATAAGAGACAATCTAACCACCGGCCCTTGACATTCAATGGTGTTACCATCACTGAATCCCCCACTATCAACATCCTAGGAGTTACAATTGGCCAGAAACTCAACTAGACACGAGACATCAACACAGTGGCTACAACAGGAGGTCAGAAGCTAGGAATACTGTGGCGAATAACTCACTTCCTGATACCACAAAGCATGTTCACCTTCTACAAGGCACAAGTCAGGAGTGTGATGGAATACTCCCCACTTGCCTGGATGGGGGCAGCTCCAACAACACAAGAAGCTTGACACCATCCAGGACAAAGCAGCCGCTTGATTGGCACCACATCCACAAACATCCACTCCCTCCACCATTGGCAGCTGTGTGTAGAAGTCTCCTTGCTATAGGAAAGATGTTGTGAAACTTTAAATGGTTCAGAAAAGATTTACAAGGATGTTGCCAGGGTTGGAGGGTTTGAGCTATAGGAAGAGGCTGAATAGGCTGGGGCTATTTTCCCTGGAGCTGAGGAGTGACCTCATAGAGACTTATGGATAGGGTAAATAGTCAAGATCTTTTTCCCAAGTAAGGGGAGTCCAAAACTAGAGGGCATAAGTTTAAGGTGAGAGTGAAAGATTTAAAAGGGACCTGAGGGGCAACTTTTTCATGCAGAGGGTGGCGCATGTATGGAATGAGCTGCCAGAAGAAGTGGTGGGGGCTGGTACAATTACAGCATTTATAAGGCATTTGGATGGGTACATGAATAGAAAGGGTTTAGAGGGATATGGGCCAAATGCTGGCAAATAGGACTGGATTAATTAGGATACCTAGTTGGCATAGATGGGTTGGGCCAAAGGGTCTGTTTTGTGCTGTACATCTCTATGACTCTGAGTGTGGAGAATGTGAATTGAAGAAGAATTTAGTAGATGCGCTGTACAGTTCTATGATTCTATGACTCTACAAGGTGCACTGCAGAAATTCACCAAAGATCCTCAGGCAGCACCTTCCAAACGCTTGACCACTTCCATCTAGAAGGACAAGCAGATACATGGGAACACGACCCCCTGCAAGTTCCCCTCCGAGCCCCTCACCATCCCGAATTGGGAATATATCGGTGTTCCTTCACTGTCGTTTTGTCAAAATACTGAAATTCACTCCTTAACGGCATTGTGGGCCAACCCACAGCACATGGGCCGCAGCAGTTCTAGAAGGCAGCTCACCACCATCCAAGGCCAGCAAGACAAGATTACTGAACATTTTCAGAGCTTACTTCCAATGTTTCTCAAAACCTGGTACAGCACAAGGTCAGGCTACTGGAAGGTGCGAACAAATTGTAAAATAAAGACATTTTTCCTATTTTAACTGAACGACTGTGTTTTCATATTTTTAATGTAAAGTGATTGGAAACACATCTGGTTACAAGGCTTCCTCAGCTGTCCCAAAGCTCTGGTCAATGCGGATTTGTGGTTGGAGGCTCTGCAATTAGCTTATTACAATTTTACTGTAAATTGATTCCATTAAAACCAATTTGTAAAGGCAATAGATCTGTAAATGTACAAGGTGCTGGTGAGACACATTCGGAGTACTATGAGCAGATTTGGTCACTGAATTTAAGGAAAGGTATCATTTCACTGGAGGCAGGTCAGAGAAGGTTCACCAGGATGATCCCTGGTATGAAAGGATCGTCTTATGAGCAAAGGTTAAACAGGCTGGGACTGTACTCACTGGGGTTTAGAATAATAAGAGGTGATCTCATTGAAATATTTAGGATCCTTAAGGGGCTTGACAGGGTAAATGCTCAAAGGATGTTTTCCCTCATGGGAGAATCTAAGACCAGTCTCAGAATAAAGGGGCAACAATTTAAGACTGAGATGAGGAGGAATTTCTTCTCTTAGAGGGTTATGATGATGTGTTGGTGCTGGTGTTGCCCTGGGTTGGACAATATCAGAAATCACACAACACCAGGTTATAGTCCAACAGGTTTATTTGAAAACACAAGCTTTCGGAGACTCAGTCCTTCTTCATGTGTCAGTGAGAGAGGTGCCATCAGACACCTCTTATAAGTAAAAGATCAAAGGGTCATAGAACTGCTGTGAATTGTATTGAACAAACCTAAGATGGCTGTTAAATCTTTAATCAGTTAGAAAGAATTAGTATGCAAATCTCAGAATGACTGACTCATCTCAGTCTTAAATTGGCCCTTTATTAGAACATAGAACATTGAACATAGAACAGTACAGCACAGTTCAGGCCCTTCGGCCCACGATGTTGTGCCAAACCTTTACCCTAATCCTAAGGTCTATCTAACTTCCACCCCTAACTTATACTATCATCCATATGCCTATCTAATAGCCGCTTAAATGCCCCTAATGAGGCCGACTTCACTACCCTCTCCTTCAATGCATTCCACGCTCCTACCACTCTCTGAGTAAAGAACCTACCTCTGATGTCTCCCCTATATCTACCTCCACTCACTTTAAAACTGTGCCCCCTTGTAATAGCTACCTCCACCCTAGGAAAAAGTCTCTGGCTGACTATCTATACCTCTTATCATTTTGTACACCTCTATCAAGTCACCTGTCATCTTTCGTCGTTCTAAAGAGAAAAGCCCTAGCTCTCTCAACCTTTCCTCGTAAGACCTTCCGTCCATTCCAGGCAACATCCTGGTAAATCTCCTCTGCACCTTTTCCAAGGCTTCCACATCTTTCCTGTAATGAGGCGACCAGAACTGGACACAATACTCTAGATGTGGCCAAACCAGGCTTTTGTATAGCTGGAACATAACTTCACGGCTCTTGAACTCAATCCCTTATTAATGAAAGCTAATACACCATACACCTTCTTAACAAATCTATCCACCTGGGTGGCAGCTTTCAGGGAACTGTGGACATGAACCCCAAGATCCCTCTGCTCCTCCACACTGCCAAGAATTAACCTTGTATTCTGCTTTCAAGTTTTTCTTTCCAAAATGAATCACCTCACACTTTTCAGGGTTAAACTCCATCTGTCACTTCTCAGCCCAGTTCTGCATCCTATCAATGTTCCTTTGTAACCTAGAACAGCCCTCCGCACTATCCACAACGCGACCCACCTTCGTATCGTCCGCGAATTTACTAATCCACCCTTCATCCAAATCATTTACAAAAATTCTTAGACTTGTCTTAGACTATCCCACGAGGGAAAACATCCTCTGAGCATTTACCCTGTCAAGCCCATTAAGAATCCTAAATATTTCAATGAGATCACCTCTTATTATTCTGTACTCCAGTGAGTACACTCCCAACCTGTTTAACCTTTGCTCGTAAGACAATCCTTTCATACCAGGGATCATCCTAATAAACCTTCTCTGACCTACCTCCAATGAAATGATATCTTTCCTTAAATTCAGAGACCAAATCTGCTCCGAGATAACTAAAGGCCTTATCAGTATTCCAGAGGTGACATTTCAGGTCAGGCAATGCATTTTAGGTGTGAGGCCTTGTTTAGAATCTGTCTGTATTTTAACTTGGAATCAGGCTGGTTATATTTCCAAAGAAGGAATTTGTAAAATGCCTTGTAAAAGGCTGTCTACAAATTGTGTGCTTTTTGAACAAAATAGAATGTACTTGCAATTACAAATCTGCAAATGCAAATTCACCCCATAGATTTATATGTGCGTGTGCGTGCATGTATGTGTGTGTGTGTGTGTGTGTGTGAGTGTATAGTGTGGGTGGGGTCACCTGTAGCATGACATAAACCCAAGATCCTGGATGAGGTCATCCTCATGGGTACAGAACTTGGCTATCAGCCTCTGCTCGGTGATTCTGCGCTATTGTGTATCCCAAAGTCTGCCTCGGAGGACACTTACTCGAAGATCTGAGGCCGAATGTCCCTGACGCTGAAGTGTTCCCCGACTGGGAGGGAACATTCCTGTCTGGTGATTGTTACACGGTGTCCATTCATCTGTTGTCATAGCGTCTGCACGGCCTCACCAATGTACCGTGCCTCGGGGCATCCTTGCCTGCAGTGTATGAGAGAGACAACATTGGCCGAGTCACATGAGTATCTGCCGTGTATGCGGTGGGTGAGGTTCCCACGTGTGATGGAGTGTCCATGTCGATGATCTGTCATGTCTTACAGAGGTTGCCATGACAGGGTTGTATAGTGTTGTGGTCGATGTTGTCCTGAAGGCTGGGTAGTTTGCTGTGAACAACAGTCTGTTTAAGGTTTGGTGGTTATTTGAAGGCGAGAAGTGGAGGCGTGGGGAAGAGCTTGGTGAGGTGCTCATCGTCATCGATAATGTGTTGAAGGCTATGAAGAACATGACGTCTGCTCTCTGGGTAAGTACTGGACAACGAAGGGTACGCTATCGGTCGTACCCAATGTCTGTCTTCTCAGGAGGTCAGTACAGTTTCTCGCTGTGCCATGTCGGAACCGGCAATCAATGAGTTGAGCATCGTATCCTGTTCTCATGAGGCTGTCCTTCAACACCTTCACGAGACTGTCATGTTCTTCCTCATTTGAACAGATCCTGTGCATGCATAGGGCGTGTGTATAGGGGATGGCTGTTTTAATATGTTGAGGGTGGAAGCTAGAGAATTGCAGCATTGTGAGGTTATCCGTGGGCTTGCGGTAGAGTGAAGTGCAAAAGTGTCTGTCCCTGTTGGAGATGTGTGTGTCCAAGAATGAGGCTAATTCTAAAGAGTAGTCCATGGTAAGTCTGATGGTGGAATGGAACTTATCGATATCGCTATGTAGTTGTTTCAGTGATTCCAAGCCCTGTGTCCAAAGAAAGAAAATGTTGTCGATGTATCTGCTGGTCAGAGGTCCTGTGCAGCAAAGAAGTCTTGTTTGAACTTGTGCATGAAAATGTTGGCGTATTGGGGAGCAAATCTGCTTCCCATGGCTGCTCCTTGTGTCTGGATGAAGAGCTCACTGTCAAAGGTGAAGACATTGTGCTCGAGGATGAGTTGTAGGTTGGCATCTGGAAATTGGCAGTTGTTAGTATTGAGTTGTGAGTCTTTAGAACCCGTTGCCACAGAAAGCAGAGTCCTTGGGTATATTTAAGGCTGAGATAGATCCTTGATCAGTCAGGGAATCAGCAGTTACAAGCAAAGAACAGGGATGAGGAATGAGGAATGTCAGCTCAGCCATGAAAATATTGAATGGCAGAGCAGGCTCGAGGGGCTGAATGGCCTCCTCTTGTTCCCATTTCCCTTGGTCTTACAGTGTTGTCATTGTGAAATACTGTCCGAAATAGCCTTAATGTCTAACCTGGTAGATTTTCTACAGGTGCAGATTAGACAACTTACCTTGGGGTTGTAGCCTTTGTGGCACAGTGATACTGTCCTTACCTCTGGGTCAGGAGGCCCAGGTTCAAGTCACCTCTGCTCTACAGGTCTGTCATAACAGGTTGATTTTTAAGAAAAGGGAAAAACTGACCTGAGTCCCTATTTGCATGAACATACTAGGAAACTGTTTACATTACTAAACTAACAACAGGATGCCAGACACAGAAATTTCTCAAACCAAAGGCTGTAAATTGGGAACATTTGATACTAACAAAAGGGAGAAAAAAGTATTGCTTATTTATTTTCTAACTAGCAATACTGCACAGAGTGAAAATATGAATCTGCCAAGTGACTTGTAAAATTAGATATTGAAGAAACACATTGTGCAATATTCCAGACAGAATTACTTCATAATTAAAAACTGCAGGAACAATGGCACAGAATTACTCTTCCTAATTTACAGCAACTTCTCTCTTTTCTGAGCAATTAAAGTCTAATTTTGAATATTCATTTGTGGAGTCGATGGCATTGCAGATGACAAGCTATTAAATATGCTGACGTGGGGACACATAATATATCGAAGTACAAAGAATAATATAAAGTCAATTTTCAACAATGATGATTCAGTCTGTAATGGGACAGATGTTTTGTTCTCGCTATCAGTTGTATTATGACTGCCGGAATGAAAGTGGATACAATAAAACAATTAGCAGAGAAAATAACAGTCTAGGATGTATTCTCATTAGAGAACTATGTTTACAGGATAGGAGACCGTCGAAATGGAAATAAGTAGTAAAAAGGACATCTGTCTTTAATGCGCTTGTTGCAGAAGGAAAATTAATCACGGGAATTTTTCAATGTTCCAAATGTAAAAACATCTTGATGTTGCAGGTTTAGTTCATGCTCTCTACTGAACTACCAAAACACTGAGACTGCAAACTGTCCTTATTCCCTGTTAGTCCCGTTCTGTTGCAACTGATATTTAACTCATTTAAACATCTAAAATAAAAAAAAATGAACCCCTGCGTAAGAACTGGACTGTAGCTGCATGCATACTGGACTCCAGCTGCATGCATACTGGACTCCAGCTGGCAATTATATTATCTGCGGGTCTGTCAGGATTTGAGTGTGGAGAATAGAGATGTAAAGCAGGGGCGGATTTTGCTGCGAATGGACAGCGTGGAACTCAGAGTCTCCACCCGCAGTCAAGCCTGGAAATCAGGGAGTTCCCCAGGCATGTACAGTGTCTCAATGGATAGCACTGCTGCTTCATTGTGCCAGGGACTTAGGTTAAATTTAAGGTTGTTGCGAAGATTTGTAGCTTGGTTTGTGGGTATGTCAACTTGCTCGCCAATCTGGCTGCTTATATTTCAGATGTTTCGTGATGATACGTCTGAGCTATAACCAGCCAGCTCAGCGAGCAAGTCAACAACATTACTTACCTAGGTTCAATTCCATCCTTGGGTGACTGTGGATTTTGCACATTGTCCATATGTCTGCTCCAGTTCCCTCCCACAGTCCAAAGATGTGCAGGCTAGCTGGATTAGCCATGAGTAATGCAGGATTGGGTGGGAGTCTCTTCAGAGGGTTGGTGTAGACTTGATGGGCTGAACAGCCTCTATATGCACTGCAAGAATTCTATCTATGGGTCTCTGTCCCAGCAGAGCCAACAAACATGGAGCACATGTGAAGTTAGACTGAGACTGAACTCACCAGAATAAATTAGGGATGATACTTCTGCACAAGTACCTTTTACTGGTTCCCTCTAAACTAGCTTAAGTCCACCGAGATGTCTTTTCAAAAGCTGATTCCTCTGTCTCTTCAATCTCTCTTTATGCCACCTTTAGTCAATCTAGGATTTGGTGTTGGACTGACTTGGTGCTCTTCATTCCTTGCCCAGGGGTTTGCCAGTTTAGAAAGAGCCTGCTGTAGAAGAATAGCTTCCACATCACAATAGGCACCATCCCAGAGAGAGCCTGGGAACTGATGCCAAGCCACTGAACAAGTCAGAGTTGTCCTATCGACGCTGACAGCACCATGGCGTCATTCTGTGTCATCAATAGAGTGCAAAAACCACAAATGATTCCAGTGTCTTGAGATAACAAAGACTCCCCATTTTGCAAATTTTAATTTCTTTATATTTATTTTTAAAGCAGGGTTTAGCCTGTAAATAGAAGCTACAACCCCAAGGGGACCCCAGGCGCAGAAGGACCTGGGTGTATATCTGCACAGATCATTGAAGGTGGCAGAACAGTTAGTGAGAGCAGTAAATAGAGTGCACAGTGCCCTGAGGTTTATTAATGGGAGCAGCAAGTACAAGAGCAAGGAGGTGATACTGAACTTGCATAAAACAACCTTCTCAACTGGAGTATTGTGCACAGTTGTGGACACTGCACTTTTAAGAAGGACGTTGATTTGAGGTTGACAAGAATAGCTGTAATGATGAGAAACGTTAGTTATGAAGACAGATTGGAGAAGTTATGGCTGTTGTCCTTGGAGAGGTAAAGGCCAAGTGGAGTTTGATAGAGGTTTTTAAGATCATGAGGAATCTGGACCGAGTAGACACAGAAACTATTCCTACTGGCAAAAGGATTGAGGTCTTAGCAAAGGTAAGGTAAGGGTCACTACAGGTGTAATGCAAGTACTGCAGATCTCAAAGTCGATGCATATATAACCTGACTGTGCATAAATTTGGCAGTCAAATGACTTTTATTTAATAGTCACATGTATTTTCATTAGAAAAACAGTAAAATAGTGAAAATTATTTTCACTGTCACCATGATCCAGTGCCATCTCAAAGTTTCAAGAAAAAGTTAAGATATTGTTTCAAATCAATCAGTTCTGAGACTTCGCCACCATCCCTCCTCCACTGTCACATCACTGTCTACACCAGACCCAACCAAATGGTGATGCCAAACACCATCTTTCATTACCAGGCCTACTTCACTGACGTCCCCTCTGCTGTTTTATAAGCTGCTGATTCCGATACCACAGCGGATAAGTAAGGGCTCACTTGCCACTGCGAAGTCCTCGTGGGTGCCACCCAAGCTCAGGACAAGCAGTAAAAAAAAGTTGTCAGAGTGGACAAGCCCTGACTCTGTCACCATCTTTCCCATAATGCAGTTGGAAAATAACACAGGTAAATGCAAGGTAGATATGCACTTTGGCAGAAATGGAGGATCACATTAAATAGTGAAGCAGACTCAATGGGCTGAATGGCCTACTTCTACATCTTATGGAAGTCTTAGGCTTATCCTTGATGTTGTGTTAAAATTCTCATGATTCTGTTCTCATGCAAGTAGAGAATGCATACCGTTTAAACATTTCAAATGGCACAAGATGTCAACTTTTAAGAGACCCTCTGCCTTCAACAAACTCAAATTTGTCTCTGCTATATTTCTCAAAGGATAAACATTGATAAATTGGTTACCCAATGGTACCAAATTAGAGATTGAACCCTACAGCCTCAATGTTATTGAGTGGATATTAGGAATCTTCCAATAATTGCTTGGAGTTGGGCACAAGAGTTGGGTCAGAGCAGGAATTAGGTCAAGAAAATGGGGAGATAAACTGGGGAAATCAAGCAGTAGGAAATTCAAGTGGGGTGATGGTGGAGGGCAAGAGAAGAATCAAATGTCTGGATTTGGGGTACAGGAGGCTGGTCAAGAGGTGATAGCAATCAAGTGCTTAGAATTGGTGTAATGACTGCACTTATTAAATATCGTGCTTCCAGCACTGCTCCGTCTGGCTCCCCATTCCAGTAACTTACTTTTGAAATGACAGTCAGTTTTGCTAATGCAGCAAACACTGACACCAGTTACTACAGGACAAAAACAGAATGGGTATCTTAAACAAAGGGACCTCACACTGTTACAGTGTCATCTTTCAGTTTAAGCATTTTTCAGTTTCAACTTAAATTTGGCATACTATGCAAGATAACTCCCTCAAAATTCAACTTAATTTAAATTATCTTGAAGCAAATTTTGCAAAGATTTAAACTAACTCAGAAGGTTAAAAATTGAGTGCCAATTTTGTTTAAACATGTCTTATGCGGGTGTAATGCACACAGATCAGCAGATAAGTCCACTCACTGAACTGATACACATAAAAACTATGGCATCCACATCCAATGTCTCAGAAAATTGTGTATTCATAAAAACTTGCTTGATTTTGAAAAGGAACAAGGAGATTCTAGAGTATATAAACCAGCATTTCGCTCAGAGTCTAACACAGTTCCCTGATAACCAAGCAAAAATTGGGACTACAGTGAAGTGCTTTCTTGGGGCAAAAATGGTTTTCAGCAGCAAAACAATTGTGGATCTGTTTAGTGAAAGTTACTATGGTGCAGAGCATCACCTAGTGGTTTATACTACGCCTGCATATCCTTATTGATATTTCATTTGCTGGGGATTGCTTCAGCAAATGTTTGTGTTTTTGGTTTGGCGATTCAGATACCAGTTATAAACTGGAATGTCAGAAAACCTTGCCAAGATATGATGGACAAAACTCATCTACTATAATTGTCAGGATAAAATATTGAGCACAAATTTCTAACTTCCTTGAACTTTAAAAACTGCAGGATCTATACTCATTCACAGGATTCAGCTCTGGTTAGACCAGCACTTATTGCCCCTCCATAACTGCCAAGAATCAGCCATGTTACTGCAAGAATGAGGCTGTTATCTAGACTGGTGTTAAAGGAACAAATCTACAAATACTATTTAAATTGTCAAACATTCTCAACTCACCTTTCAAAGCATTTTTTAAAAAAGAAAATTCAAAGTACACCACAGGAGCTAACAAAAATTTGATATGGGGGTCAAGGCACACATTCAGACAAGTAACCGAAAGCTACTTCACAGGTAGTTTTGCAGGGGTCACTGCTGACAAAGTGACTAAATTAAATGGGGGCATAAACAAGGCCAGAACTGGAAGGAGCACAACAGGATTTGATAAAGAGATGTGTTCGTACAGAAAGACAAAGTGTTGCCAATATAGTTCATTACCAAGGGCAACAAAAGGACAAGATCTGCTGAAGATCAATACTCTCCCTAGGCTGCAGACACATTCTAAAAACAGCATTTTTGAATGAAACAAAGAACTGCAGGTGCTCAAAAACAAATTGCTGGAGAAACTCAGCAGGTCTGGCAGCATCGTGAGAGAAAGCAGTGTTAACATTGAGTCTGGTGACTCCATCAGAACTGTTAACATCATTGAATTCGCATCTACTGTTTTGTCTTCACAGATGTTGTCAGACCTGCTAAGTTTTGCTAGTACCATTTTAGTTTAAAATATTCCATTGCTTGCTCATGTACTGAGTTCATAGCCTGATTAAAGACAAACAAAAGTGGTTTCAATGTTTTATTATAGACAGGTTGCATGTTTTAGAAAAAGAATCCTAGGATCTTTCCTCCCGTGTGTTTTCGTTTGGCCTCTTCGTGGTCCATGATCCCTGCTGAGGTCGTTAGAACGAGGTACCTGTAGATTAAAAAAAAAATTCTCAATTTCAACCCAAAACCTTAACCATTTGGAGTTCAAAGTAGAAAGCTTTATTGGCCACAAATTTTCAAGCCAATATTTTCTGACAATCACATCTACAGTAATGAACAACATAAGCATTAATTCAGGACCAGACATTTGACTGCATTTCTGTATTCAAATGTCTGCAAGGACCGAACTATCCCTCAGACAGTTTGCCAACAATAAATGGTTCAATATACCAAATAATCCAAAACAATTCTACATTTTGACTGAACCAAGCAAAACGCATCTTAAATTTTGTTACAAAGTTATTGGTGCTTTTGCATTCTTGTAAATTTCTAGTAGAACCTTTAGCTATTCTTATTCTATATATGGCAATTTCCACACTGCTAAAGACTTTATTCAAATTTAGTGTGCATTGATTGGAGAAGTTTCCTGCTTAGATTTAGCCATTAACACACTCCATTCCTAATTCCATAATCTGTTCAAAATTGCAGCCCAGTTCAAAGTCCAGTCCTAATAATAATGCAGTTTAAAAAGGAAAATTAAGGTTTTAGCCATGCCCCAGTACCCGAGCAGACTCAATTCAATTTAAAAAGAATGTACTCATTTAAAAAAAGATTGAAATTAAGTCAGAATACAGCCTTAAAAGCTAGTTTCCCACTAGCTTTTATTGATTTTGGTGCAGAAACAGGGCAGTTAACTGCACAGTTGGTTTGTGCACCAAATAAGGTTATCATGAAGGACTCTCCTCCTCAACCTCTCCCTCACCTTGAAGGGTGGTAACTCAGGTTAAACCAACACATCTCTTAAGGAGTGCGTTGCCTTACTTTGTAAGGAGTTTGGCAATCAAGGATGACAGTGGGTCTTAAAAAAAAAAAGAGACAGACCATTACATTCAAGAGCAAACTATACAGTAAATGGAAAAGCCCTGGGGAAAACTGATGCACAGAGAGATCTGGGTGTTCAGGTCCATTGTACCCTGAAGGTGGCAACGCAGGTCGATAGTGGTCAAGGCGGCATACAACATGCTTTCATTCATCGGACAGGGTACTGAGTACAAGAGCTGGTGGGTCATGTTACAGTTGTACAAGATTTGGGTTCGACCACATTTGGAATACTGCGTACAGTTCTGGTTGCCACATTACCAAAAGGATGTGGATGCTTTGGAGAAGGTTCACCAGGATGTTGCCTGGTATGGAGGGCACTAGCTAAGAAGAGAGGTTGAGTAGATTAGGATTATTTACATTAGAAAGACGGAGGTTGAGGGGGGACCTGACTGAGGTCTACAAAATCATGACAGGTATAGACAGGGTGGATAGCAAGAGGCTTCCCCACCACCCCTCCCCCAACCCCACAGAGTGGGGGACTCAATTACTAGGGGTCATGATTTCAAGGAGAGAGGGGAAAGTTTAAGGGAGATATATATGTGTGGAAAGTTCTTTACGCAGAGGGTGGTGGGTGCCTGGAACGCATTGCCAGCAGAGGTGGTAGAGGCAGGCACGACAGCGTCATTTAAGATGCATCTAGACAGATACATGAATGGGCAGGGAGCAGAGGGATACAGAACCTTGGAAAATAGGCGACAGGTTTAGGTAGAGGATCTGGATCAGCGCAGGCTTGGTGGGCCGAAGGGCCTGTTCCTGTGCTGTAATTTTCTTTGTTCTTATTACAAGACTGGCTAGACACTGGCAGAGGGGAACAACTGAAGGGGGAACTGTATTGATCAAGAGAGCAACATGCATCATTCTCCTCCTGTCCACCAAGACATGTATGCAATGCTCAACACAGGCTCACGTACCTTGAAATACAAGGAGACAAATGGTCAAGAGCTGTGTGCCTTAGATAGCACAACTGAATGCTTTTGTAATTTAAGAGTAAAGTGTAGTGGGACTTTTCAAATTGGGAAACAAGTCCTCATGTAAAATTTAGGCTCAATCTGCCATCCATCAAATCCAAGCTGGTTGATTTGACGTCTTTCCTCATTCAGGATTAGAACCTCATGTAAACCTGGTCTTTTGATGGGACCAATCACATCAATGTAGATGAAGCACTGACCCCATGAGGAAGGTAGCAGCAGCAGAGGAAAGCAAAACGAGGAGGACTGCAGTCAGTCTAGGAAAACCAACAGCTTCCCAGGGTACATTCGTGGCCCAGTATTCTGGTCACAGACTATAAATGCCTTGTGGTCATAATCAGAAAGTGAATAAAACAAGGCACACACAGGGTTAATGCAGTATGTAAGCAATGAAGTGATGGAATGCGTAACGTAAGCAAGAATGAACAAAGCTATATCTACATGAATAACAGCGCTGAGCAGTTAATCTTTCTGAATACATAACTCTAACTGACCTAAATTCTGCTGTTGAGTGAAACTTACACTGAATAGGTGACAGAGACACAACCTGAACAATACATATCAGGGGGGTAAGGGCTTTTCTCATTGGAGCAAAGAAGAATGAGAGGTGACTTGATAGAGGTGTACAAATGATGAGGCGCATAGAGTGGATAGCCAGAGACTTCTTCCCAGGGCAGAAATGACCATGAGGGGGCATAATTTTAAGGTGATTGCAGGAAGGTATAGGGGAAATGTCAGAGGTAGGTTCTTCACAGTGATGGGTGGATGGAATGCACTGCCAGCAGTGGTAGTAGAGTCAGATACATTAGGGACATCTAAGCGACTCATGGATAGGCACATGGATGATAGTAAAATGAAGGGTGTGCAGGTTAGTTTTGATCTTCAAGTAGGTTAATAGGTCGGCACAACATCATGGGCCGAAGGGCCTGCACGTACTATGTTAAGATGAAGAATTAGACCTTGTATTTTACATCCACTTGAGCTTTCCCAAGTAATCTTGGAATCCATTACCCAGATATTATGCCCTGCCCAACTCACCCAAGCCTAAACCAGAACCAAAAAAGCTGTCCCACTCCCAATGGCTTCACTGTATTATCGTTAGACTATTAATCCAGGAACTCAGCTAATGTTCTGGAGACATGGATTCAAATCCCATCATGGCAAATGGTGGAATTTAACTTCAATAAAGAACCTGGAAATAAGAGTCTAATCATGACCATGATTGCACTGTTGATTGTTGGAAAAGCCAATTTGATTCACTTACGTCCTTCAGGGAAGGAAATGTCATCCTTACCTAGTCCGATATGGTGAGATTCCAGACCCACAGCAAAGTGGTTGACTCAACCCCCCCCAACCCACCTCAGATAATTAGGGATGGGGAAAAACCCTGGCCTAGCTGGAGATGCCAGCATCTCGAGTGAATTAAAAATGCAAGCTGTAGAAAGGTCTGATTAATGGACAGGAATCTACAGGAAGATAGTTTGGGGATAAGTGGCCAATCATTTGAGAAGTGACCAAACAGGTGGATGAGGGTAAAGCGGTTGATGTGGTGTATATGGATTTCAGTAAAGCGTTTGATAAGGTTCCCCACAGTAGGCTATTGCAGAAAATACAGAGGCATAGGATGGAGGGTGATTTAGTAGTTTGGATCAGAAATTGGCTAGCGGTTAGAAGACAGAGGGTGGTGGTTGATGGGAAATGTTCATCCTGGAGTTCAGTTACTAGTGGTGTACTGCAAGGATCTGTTTTGGGGCCCACTGTTGTTTGTCATTTTTATAAGTGACCTGGATGAGGGCGTAGAAGGATGGGTTAGTAAATTTGCGGATGACACTAAAGTCGGTGGAGTTGTGGATAGTGCGGAAGGATGTTGCAGGTTACAGAGGGACATAGATAAGCTGCAGAGCTGGGCTGAGAGGTGGCAAATGGAGTTTAATGCGGAAAAGTGTGAGGTGATTCACTTTGGAAGGTGTAACAGGAATACAGAGTACTGGGCTAATGGCAAGATTCTTGGTAAGGTGGATGAGCAGAGAGATCTCGGTGCCCATGTGCATAGATCCCTGAAAGTTGCCACCCAGGTTGATAGGGTTAAGAAAGCGTACGGTGTGTTAGGTTTTATTGGTAGAGGGATTGAGTTTCGGAAGGTCTTATGAGGAAAGGCTGAGGGACTTGAGGCTGTTTTCGTTAGAGGGAAGGTTAAGAGGTGACTTAATAGAGACATACAAGATGATCAGAGGATTAGATAGGGTGGACAGTGAGAGCCTTTTTCCTCAGATGGTGATGGCTAGCACGAGGGGACATAGCTTTAAATTGAGGGGTGATAGATATAGGACAGATGTCAGAGGTAGGTTCTTTGCTCCGAGAGTAGTAAGGGCGTGGAATGCCCTGCCTGCACCAGTAGTAGACTCGCCAACTTTAAGGGCATTTAAATGGTCACTGGATAATCATATGGATGATAATGGAATAGTGTAGGTTAGATGGGCTTCAGACTGGTTTCACAGGTCGGCGCAACGTCGAGGGCCGAAGGGCCTGTACTGCGCTGTAATGTTCCATCATTTAGGCCCGAGATGAGGAAAAAGTTCTTCAGAAAGGTGAGAATCTTTGCAGTTCTCTACTGCAGGGTGTTCCACTGTTAAACATACCCGAGGCAAAAAACAGCACTTAGGTACATGGGAACCAGGTGTGAAAATGGATTTGAAGTCCAGGATCATTCACAGTCATCAAACAGCGCTGCAGGATTGATGGCAACATTCTAAGCTGTATGTGTGCACCCACTCCATTTCATGCAGTGATTAGTGTCAGCACACCAATTGCAGCCATTAGGAGAATTAGACAGAATGCCGCCTGATCGGCCAAATGGACTGCTAACACTCCTACTTCAAGGGAGAATGGGAAGAAGGTGTAGAGGTAAGAGCATTATTCAGTTTAAAAGTGGGAAAGCATCAGAACTAGTAATTCTGGTTCAGACAGAACTGAACCTTCAGCGAAAGCAGAAAGCGGCTCCTATTAAGGGAGGCAAAGTTGCCATATCAAATGCATGAATCCTGAGTTCATATCCAACAACTGGAGTCCAGACTGGAATTTTACAAGAAACTAGAATCAAGGAATTCCTCTGGTTATATCCAAATTGATGAAAATCACTAAGAGCTCATTTCTAATCACTGGGAAACAACAATCAGGAAACTGCAAAGTGGCTTATGGAAACACAATCAGGGTGGCTACTGACATTTTTCAAAACAAATAAAAAGAATAAATTCTCAGGGAATTCAATCTAGCAAGAGGAACTAGGATGGCACATACAAAAAAGAACTAAACTTGTTTAAAAAAGGTTTTCTTCCAAACTAGATGCTCACCTGAAATAACTCAAATCTGTGGACAGCACAGATTCACTGCAAGCATTCAAAAACCAGCAGGATGTAGCCAGGAGGTTTAGTATTTGAAGGTGAATTAACTATTAACCAGTTACGTCAGTCTGAGTTTACAAAGTTAGAGGGGATTGATCAGTAGAAAAGTTTGATTTCCCAGCTCACTACAATTTGTATTCCTCTTCTTTTAAGAGATCATGGTACAGTTGATCCAACACTGATTAGGCTCTGGTCTCTATGGGTTCGGTTTGCCATAAACCAAGGTCAATAACCACAAGCTGCCTCCAAACTGAGGGGCAAAATGGTTCAGGTGAGCAAATCTTGCACCAACTTCCAAATCAAATATGCTTTTGAATATAGATCCCAGAACTCATTTACGCGTTTTTCCTTCAAAAGTATTAGCCAAGTCATAAATCCTATCCAGTTCCTAGGCTCCAAACAAACTGGACCTCTGATAAAATTCATAGCTTGGGTGTTTATCATTAATAGTCAATAGTCAAGACTCTAACAAGCTCCATGCCCTCCCCAGATACCAATTAACTCATCAGTAAACTGACAAGCAGACATCCCCTTGGTTTATGGCAAACCAAACGCATTGGAGATCAGAGAAGATTTCAGTGTTCTCGACTGTTAGTAGAACAAAACATTTAATCAAGAAAGGCTCAAGACATTCTTCAGCATTGTCACTTTGTGCCTTCGGAGGTATACAGCAGGAGTGACCAAAAGCTGTGAGTTTAAAAGCTGTGTTCTAATAGAACACAAAGTTAGCTGATTCTAGTGTTTCCAATGTGGGAGATGAAGCCCTGCAACAGACCAGATTTAGGGCTCCCATCATTCAACATCCAAAACAATGTAAACAGGCAACATCTACATCAACATGCCATACAAGCCCTTTAATCATGGGCTAGAAACACTGGAGTGAAATTTCTCATTTAGAAGTTTACAGCAAGACTTACCCAAACTGACGGGAAGGCAGGAGACCATTTTGCCACCTTTCCAGCTCTTTTACTTGAACATCGAATCTGGGGCTAATGACACCACACTATGAAGAAACAAGAAACAAAAGTCAGTCAGTGGCAAAGAACTGCTATCTACCTAACTGTCAAACAATAGATTAATTCTCCTTCAACAAACATCAGAAACAGATTATCTGGTCAAGATTGCAGCTTTGAGGCTGTTACACAGAATTTACTCCCATTCAAGAAATGGGAAATAGTTCAGTACTTTCGGAAATTCAAAACTAAAAAAACCTCAAGACCTGGGAAAGAGTGAAAAAAAAACACCAGTGCCAAAATGAATGAAGTGAGCACAGCACCTGAAAACAATCATACACAAGCAGAAGAGTCTTCATCTTCAAAATATGAAAACTGCAGAAAGGGCATAATTGCAAACCGTGGGAAAGTGATTTTATTTTTTTTTACCTTGTTCAGTCTACCAGTGAGATTGACAACTATTTTCCCACCTCTGTGGTCATCAATAATCTCAAACTCTCCGATGTAGCCTGTAAATAAAAAGACACGCTTTGAGGCCAAAGAAATTAGTAAGAATATTTTTAAAAGTTTCACAAATTGTTAACTGATGATCCTGACTCCAATTTAATAAACACCCCCATCACACTCTACATAACAGTCGTACAGAATTTATGACACTTCAAGCATTGACAGCCCAAAATATAGGAAAAGAATTAGGCCAAGCATTAAGTGTGATCAGCCATGATGGAATGGCTGATATGTTTCTCAACCCTATTCTCCTGCCTTCTTCTTGTAATACTTGATCCTCTTACTAATCAAGAACCTATCTACTTGTCTTAAATAACCAATGATTTGGCCTCCACAACCTCCATGGCAATGAGTTCTACAGCTTCACCACTATACTAACCTTCTTCAGACTCTTCTCCAACTCCCACCACCCTTACTATCCTGTGAAGAAGTACAATTAGAGAATCAAAAATAGATTAGCACAGGTCTCAAGAGCACCACTACCTTCCTGTCAGAGGCTGAGATTTACACAGGTTTATAAAATCACAAGGACCAGGGATAGGGGGAATAGCCAAGGTCTTTTCCTCAGGTTGGGAGAGTCCAAAACTAGACAGCATAAGTTTATGGTGAGAGGGGAAAGATTTCAAAGGGACTGAGTGCCAATATTTTCCACAGTGGGTGGTGCATATATGGAACATGCTGCAAAAGGTGGTGGTGAAGGCTGGTACGATCACAACATTTAAAAGGCACCTGGATAGGTACATGAAGAAGAAGGGTTTAAGAGGGATATGGGCCAAATGCTGTCAAATAGGACTGGATTAATTTAGGATATCCAGTCAGCATGGATGAATTGGACTGAAAGATATGTTTCTGTGCTGTATGCCTATGGTACCAGAAAGTCTCATCCTTTCCAGTGCAACACATGACAACCACCAAGGCAGTGAAAGAAACCATCTTACCATGCTTCATCATTACAGTCAGGAATCTCACAATCACTTTGGAGCATGGCCGGATGAGAACCTGGCGTTTTCCACGTTTCTCTGCATTGTTGATGCTGGTGAGGGCATCAGCGAGAACATTCATGCGCACCATGATGCCTGAAGATGAGGGAACAGGTTAGAGATGCTGCTCTTGTGAATTATTGAAGAAAAAAAAACAAAAAAAAAAAAAAAAAAATCAGCTGCAGAAGACCAGAAGGGGAGGTGAACACAAGGGACAAAGCAAACTGGGAGGTGGGGGGGTGGGGATGTGTGTGTGTGTGTATATGTGCGTGCAGGGGAGTAGAGGCGTCATTGTGGACCATCTCACTACCCTGACCCTACCCCAGTCCCAGATCCACCCCCTTCACCAGGGGAACCAAGACTAATGGGAGTGTAGAGTGAAAACATCACCCACTGTAAATCAGACAGCTCCCCCCACCCCACTTCACTGCAGCCGGGTCTCCACCACCCCGCCCCTGGGCCTTCCCTCCCGCCCTACAGCCTGCTCGCCTCCTCCCAATGAGCCGACAGCAAGGGGAGGGGGCACAATCCACCACAATATTTACACGGACTACGCACGTTTTGCCCGCCCATAGTCGCACCGGATGAATCCCCGCATCACATACTTGAAGGGGAACGGGAAAAGTCAGCGCCAATGCCGAGGATGGCGCTGATACAAGGCGGATTACCGCCGGCCAGACCCCGCCATCATCTTACCGCTTGGTCAATATGGCGAAAGAGGAGGAAGCGGCGGCCGCGACGCCTGATGGGGATTTCCAAATCTCGCGAGGGTTCGTCACGCCACTTTATCCCAACGGTCCTCCAGCCTAACTCATCAACTGTCAAATCATTCACCCTGTCCCTGCCTCCAGTCGTCTCGATCGCTCAGGAGCGATTAAACACACCTGGTAACTTAGCAACGGCGGCGTTCAGACCTCAAGTCTCTCATAGATCAGCGATAGCAAGCAATTAAATTAAAAATTAAAATACTGGGAACTAAATTAAAACTCGGAACTGAATTAAAATACCGGGAATTAAATTAATACACTGGGAATTAAATTAAAATTCAGGAATCAATTTCGAAATTCCTGGAATTAAAGTGTAAGGAACAAATTCCCCTTCAGTTGTGAAGGATAAATGCACAGAAGCTCATTATCTTTCACTTGTTAAATAGATTAATGACGGTTTATTCCCCTCCGCTCAGTATCTCTAATAGTCTGATTAGCAAGTTCATTTTGAAAACAAACTTGTAAACAGGATAGAAATCACTACAATATTTTCAAGTTTAAGAAGTTTTCTTTTCAAAAGTAAACCTCTGCTTCTAAATTACTTTTTAAAGAAAATGTTTACTGGCCATTGAAATGGAAAGTTTTGGAAAGTGGGAGAATTAGCAGCCTGGGGAAGTGTGAAGTGCTTTATTTTGACAGAAGGAGTAAGAAGACAGACCACTGATGCTCTGAAAGGTAAGAAACTAAATGGAGTAAAGCATGAACGGACGAAATGCATAAATCAAAAAAAAGGAACTATTTGATAAGTGTATAAAGGTGAAAAAAAAGTGTTGGGGTATATTTTGCTGGAGAAACAATATTGAAAAGCAAAGAGATGATGCCAAGTTCATGCAAACCTTAGCAGCATCATATATGGCATGTTGTGTGCAGCTCTGGTTTCCATACCCACTAATTTTAACACAGGAAAAGATTTACAAATAATTGAGAGGAAACAGTGTTCCGGAAGGATTGTGCAAATTGTGTTCTGAGGAAAGGTCACTGGACCCGAAACATTAACTCTGATTTTTCTTAACAGATGGTGCCACATCTGCTGAGCTTTTCCAACAACTTCTGTTTTTGTGCAAATTGGACCTCCCTTCTCTTAAAAAGAGAAGTCTGAAGGGGAAACTGATTGGTTCGCCCAGGTGACTAATTTACCTCCTTTTCTCAAAACACATTAATGAGCAAAATAAATTGGAATATTTTCCTGTTTACTGAAATTATTTCCTCTTATTATGAAATTCCCCTTACCCTTATGATTTTGCTTTGAATCTATCATAAGATGAAAGGAAATACGCTTGTGGCCATTGCACATGTACAGCTACAGTTCTGCAATCAAGTTCATAGTTATTTCTGCAACCTTGTTCTTTTCTGTATAAGCATTTAATTTATCACACTGCCTTCAAGTTGTCCATTTAGCAGTGTGGGGGCAGATGTCAAAAGTGATCATGGCTGTTCTAGCATTATTCCTTCAAAGCCTGTACAAAAAGTATTCAAGGAGAATTCCTGTTTTGACATGCCGGATGTGGAAAAGCATAAAACATGGGCAGGCTCGGAATGCCAAAACTGTGCTGAGAGTATGCTTCTTCATATTTTCTGACCAGCCAGTGACAGTCACTTAAGGCATTGAAGGAGGCTATTTGGCTCATTGATTCTGTTTTCTATAGAGTAGGCCAAGTCAATGTCATACCCTCACTCTATCCCTGTATCTGTGCAAGTTTATTTTCCTCAGGTCCTCATCCAATTTTCTTCTGAAATCATTGGTTACCTCTGCTCCAACCTACTTTACAGACAGTGAATTCCAGGCCATCACCACTCACTATGTAAATTAATGTTCTTCCTCACCATACCCACACCACTATATAGCTTGCACAAAACCTTGAATCTGTGTACTTAGGCTATCAACCTGTCTGTCCACCTGATCAAAACCTGTAATAATGTGGTGTGCCGCTATTAAATTTACTCCCCAAACCTCCTTTAAGCAAAAGAGAATGTTCCCCATTTACTCCAACCTGACCTTTGTAGCTAAAATTCCTCATTCCTGAATCCATTCGGTAAAGCTCAGGTGTTCCTCAACTTCAGTTACTACATCACTCGGTATTTCTTGGTACTGTACAGTCATTTGATCGTGATCCATCTATCTCACCCATGACCATTTTAATTAACCTAGTATTCACAGCCTCTGGGGGAAGAACATTCCCATGTATTGACTACTCTTAGTGTGAACAAAGTGCTTAGAGTCATAGAGGTCTACAGTGTGGAAACAGGCCGTTTGGCCCAACTTGCCCATGCTGCCCAGAATTCACAACTAAACTAGTCTCATTTGCCTGCATTTGGTGCATATTCCTCCATACTTATCCCATCCATGTACTTGTCTAAATGTTTCTTGAATAACAAAATTGTACTCGCTTCCATCAATACCTCTGGTAGCCCGTTCCAGACACTCACCATCCTCTGTTTAAAAAAAAGTTTTAAACTCCCATACCATGGGGAAAAGCTGTTGGCTATCTATCTTACCTATACCTCATGATTTTGTAGACCTGTATAAGGCCACCCCTCAGTCTCCTACCCTCCAGGGAAAAAAATCCCAGCCTATCCAACATCTCCTTATAACTCAAACCTTCCAGTCCATGTAGCATCCCTGTAAATCTTTTCTGCACTCTTCTGGTTTATTAATATCCTTCCTGTAGCAAAGCAACTAGAACCACATGTAGTCCTCCAAATGTGGCCTCACCAAGATCTTGTACAGTTTCAACAAGGGTCCGTCTTTTGATTTCACTCCTAAATACCAGATGTCTAATTAAGACCATAAGATGTAGGTGCAGAAACAGGCCATTCTACCCGTCGACTCTGCTCTAACATTCAATGACATCACGGCTAATATGAAAATCCCCAACTTCTGTTTCCTGCATTTTCCTTATAACTTTTGATTCCCTTGTTTATTAAAAATCTGTCTATTTCAGCTTAAACGTACTTAATGACCCAGCCTCAACAGCCCTTTGTGGGAAAGAATTCCACGAATTCACTATCCTCTAAGAGAGGAAATTTGTCCTCATTTCTCTAATTTTAAGAGAACACCCTTTTGTTTCAGTTTACCTCACAGAAATGTAGTTTCTCTGTACCTAGCCTATCAACCAATGTTGTAATTATGATAACTTTAGTTACATCGTCTATTAACCTGCTTAACTACAAAAAATATACACAAAATTTAAATAGCCTAGCCTTACTGCCAGTTTACATACAACTATTCTTGGAAATTTGTGGGCAACCCCCTCTAAGACAAATATTTTTCTGGAGACTCAGATCTCGATAGGTATTCTAGCTGAAGGTGGAACAAGGGTCTGTATAAACAATTCCTCTTCTTTGTCCTAACCTTCCTGAAATGAAGTGCAAAGTTCCATTAGTCTTTTTGATTTTTGTTTTAATAATATGCACTGGCTTTTAATGATATATGTACAAGGACATCTAAATCCATTAGTTCCTTCACAGTTGCCAGTCTTTCACTGTTAATAAAATATTCTGATTTGGCTTTGTGAGATGGAAAGTGGATGACCTTACACTTTTCACATTGAGCACTTTATTGAACAGTTTTGTTCACTCACTCTCTTGGTTTAGGAGTAAATGGCCTTGCAGCATTATCACTGATCTGTTAATCCAGAGATGTGGATAATGTTCTGGGAACCTGTGTTCGAATCCCACCACGGCAGATGGTGGAACGTAAATTTTAAAACAAACAAAATCTGGAATTGAGAGTCTCATGATAATCATCTGGTTCACTCTTATCCTTTAGGGAAGGAAACCTGCCATCCTTGCATGGTCTGGACTACGTGTGACTCCAGACTCTCAGCAATGCAGTTGACTCTAAACTGCCCTCTGGGATGTGCAATAAATGCTACCCTAGCCTGTGATGCCCTTATCCCATGAATGAATTTAAAAATTGCACCAACTCCAAGATTGTACAGTTTGAATACTCTGACTAGTCTTATTAATTAGTAGAGTCAGGAGTCTTAAGACAAGGTAGCCCATTGGATTGTCACCCCATCCTCCTTCCTTAATCATTCACTCCCTCTACCACCACCATTCAGTAGCAGCAGTATGTACTATCTACAGGATACACTACAGCAATTCATCAAAGTACCTGAGACAGCTACCTTCAAAATCATTCAGAGATAGTAAGAACCGCCAATGCTGGAGTCAGAGATAACACAGTGTGGAGCTGGAGGACCAGGCAGCATCAGAGGAGCAGGAAAGTTGCTGTTTTGGGTTGGTTCAGAAAAGAAGGGTCCTGACCTGAAAGGTCAACTTTCCTGCTCCTCTGATGCTGCCTGGCCTGCTGTGCTCCTCCAGCTCCACACTGTGTTATCTCTACCTTCAAAACCAAGAGCTCTGCCACTTAAAAACACAATTCCAGCAGATGCATAGGAACGTCCAAGTTGCTAACCTATAGCATGGGTTCTCCACGTTGCTGATACTCCTAGGGGTGTCTTCCAAGAGTGGCCATGGCCTCCTCACTGGCACTACCAAGGGTAGCAGCTGTGACCCTGTGTCTGGCAGCTCTCTCTAGGCCATACCACTATCTGGATTGGTGGAGCATCAGAGGCTGAGGGGTGACCTTATAGAGGTTGATAAAATCATGAAGGACTTGGATAGGGTGAATAGCCAAAGTCTTCTTCCCAGTGAAGGGGAGTCCAAAACTAGAGGTCATGTGTTTAAGGTGAGAGGGGAGAGATTTAAAAGGGATTAAGGGGCATGAAGAGGGTGATGCATGTATAGAATGACCTGACAGAGGAAGCGGTGGAGGCTGGTACAATTACAACATTTAAAAGGCATCTGGATGGTTACATCAATAGAGAGAGTTTAGAGGGATATGGACCAAATGCTAGCAAATGGGAATGGATTAATTTGGGATATCTGGTTGACATGGATGAGTTGGACCAAAGGGTCCATTTCCATGCAGTACAACTCTATCATTCTGTGTTCTTGTGAGGATGAATGATAAGGATGGTAAGATTTGGGAATCCTGGGCGACAAGAGATATTGAAAGTTCGGTCAAAAAGAAAAGAAGTATATGTAAGGTTAGGAAAATGAAATTAGACAAGGCCTTTGAGGAATATAAAGGAAGCAGAAAAGAACTTAAACGAGGAATAGGGAGGGCTATAAGGAACCATGAAATGTCCTTGGCAAGTAGGATTAAGGAAAATCTCAAGGTGGCGGGGGTGGGGGGGGTTGCGACCTGATAGAAGCATATAAAGTGATGAGTCTTTTTCTGAGGGTGGAAATGTCAAATACAAGGGGGCATAGGTTTAAGGTGAGAGGGAGAAATGTTTAAAGGAGATGTGCGAGGCAAGATTTTTACGCATTATGTGGTGGGTGCCTGGAATGCACTGCCAGGGAAGATAGTAGAACTAGATGCAGTAGCAACATTTAAGAAGCATTTGGACAGACACATGAACAGGTAGGGAATAGACGGATAAGGACCATATTCTGATAAATGGGATTTGTTTAGGATGGCATCATGGACGGCACAGACATAGTGGGCCGAGGGGCCTGAATCTGTTCTGTACTGTTCTGTGAGGGTGGAATGTGGGCAAGGGGGAAAAGGAATGAGTGTGGGTGAGGGAGGGCAATGTGGGGTCTGGGTGAGAGGGGAGAGGGGAGAGGGTGGGTATGCCATTCCTTCTCAAGGGCAATTCAGAATGCGCAAGAAGTTCTGATCTAGCCAGCGATTTCCATGCCCCACAAGTGAATAAATAGAAAACAAAGTGCTGGGTTGTGCGATGGTTGAAGGTGCAGTGTGATCTGTGAAACATGACCCATTGTGTCGGAGGGAGTTAACAAGCTCCTTTCCGAGGCTTGCAACTTTGTTCATTACCTATCTCATCATCAACAGTCTGAGCGTCTCAAGTTGTTTACCAATGTAGTCAGGCTGTGATACTTCCCAGTTACTCTTCTTTTTGTTTCCTTTTTGAGAAACTTTCTATGATCACTGCATTTGAGAGTACTTTGACAATTAATATTTGCATTCAAGCAAATGTATAAACAAAATTAAGCACGATATTATGGTCACAGTTTTTAATGCAAGTCAGTCATAATAACTGGTGAAGGTTACTCTTATCAGTTCAAAGTGTTATTGTTCCAACATTTCAGATCCTGTATTATTACAGTAATCTGTTGGTTGTGGAAATGGAGAGTGCTGAGTGTTGAGAGTTAGTGTCCAGCACCTGTTGAATGTCTGTAAGCTGAGTGGAAAGCTGGTGAGTTGAATGTCAGGGCAGACCAGCTGCTGAAGTGTCTTAAACTGGGAGGCTCACTGTGCAAATCATTAGTATGTGTGGAGAAGTCAAAAATATTGTCAGAATGAACTAAGACAGTTTTTCTTTATTGTTCTACATTCATCAAGAAAAACTGTGTATGCTATCAGTGAAGCTTATAGCCAAAAAGCTAAGTGATCACTAGAATGTAAAGGTACTTCCACTTGAAAATGATAGTCGTACGGAGCCCTATCAATCAAATCATTATGTTGCTGTGAGTAAAATTCAAGCCATCTGCCTGCTGTGTAGAGACATGTGTTTTTACTAGAAACACCAGGCTTTGGAATCACCTGTAATATCAACTTTGGTTCAGCGAGAGTTGTGACATTGAAGGTTTCAGTTTACTGCCTAGTTAACACTTTCCTGCTTCATATTTGTTTGTTTCTGCTTTCCAATTCTGACTTTGATCTGGAAAAAAAAACAATATTTAACAGCAACATTGGAAAGTTCTGTGGACTAGGAAACTCTCCTGCCCCTTGGTTCAAATCCAATCTGAACTAACGGAATCAAAGTGACGCATCATTCTAGCCTCTGGACATACTACAGCAATTCTTCACAACAGTGTATTAGGATCAGATTTCTTCAGCTGCTTCAAAAATGACCTTCCCTCCATCATTAGGTCAGACTTGGGGTTGTTCACTATCAAGTGAACTGTGTTTAGCTCCATTTGCAATTCCTCAGATAATGAAATAGACAATGCTGACTTGTAACAGGTTCTGGAGAACATCCAGTCTCAGGATGATAATATCAAGTAATATTCATACCAGACAAGTAGCAGCCATGTCCGTTGCAACAAGAGAGAATTTAACTCCCTCACCTTGCTATTACATTGCCAAGTTCCCCACCATCAATATCTTGCCAATATAATTGCCAATAAGTAACTGTGGCCCAGTGAATAAATAAAAACATGACATTTCACTTCTTCAGATACTGAATTGCTGGAAATCTTATCAAATTTTAGATTTTTTTTGTCTTTTTCTCCCTCTTTAATACAACTGAGATTTACAAGATTGTTCTGTTTTGGAAGGATAAAATGAAGGGGGGGTTTGCAGTGTTGAATGACCTGTTCTGAAATCTGCTTAACAACAGGCCCAGATGAATGGCTGTTAAAGATTAAAGAGAGGTCTTGTTTGTTTTTCTGGAAAGACAGTGTAAGATGCTCACATTTGGCGATAATGGCAATAGTATCTATCCTTACAGTAGTTAGTGACTCTCAGGAAGTTGTTGAGAATATCAGGTTATAAATGGTTTTGGTAAATCACACATTTAATTCTAAGATAGGATAGAACTGGGGTCTCGAGGATAACTAATGGGCATTTCTACTTGGATACAAAGCCCACGTGAGAATGACACACCACACTTCTAAGTTAATTTCAGTGCAAGACTGATTTCTTGGAGGTGAGTAAGACTTACAGTTCTGAAGAAGTATCACTGATCTGAAACATTAGCTGTGCTTTCACTCTACAGATGCTGCCAGACCTGCTGTGTTTTTCCAGCAATTTGTTTTGTTTTTGTTTCTGATTTCCAGTATCTGCAGTTCTTTTGGGTTTTAGTGAGACTTAATTTATCTGTTTTAAAAATCAATTCCACTTGAATGGATTTCTTTTCCATTACTTTTATTGAGTATCCATCACTTATATACTTAATTCATATCCTTTTGCATTTGAATCCAATGTCTCTCACAAGATACCAGTTTACTCCAGTTTCTGGAACAGCAGGACATCTGACAGAATAACTCAGAAAGCAACATGTTGTTTGATTTAGTCCCCAATAGTGATAACAACGATAGCCACGTTCTTGTTTCTGCCACTAAATTTAGGCCATTGCTTCCTAATGATGGGAGTGATTGACCGTACATATTGTAACTTACCAGCAGGATATGGTCAGTTTCATTACAGCAAAACAAAGAACAGCAGATGATAGAAATCTGAAACAAAAACAGAAATTGCTGTAAAAACTCAGTGTGTCCATTAGAACCTGTGGAGAGAAAACAAAATCAGAACTTTGAGTCCAATGACCCTTCCTCAGAACTGAATTCTCACTGACTGTTCTGAAAAAGAGTCACTGGGCCCAAAGTGTTAACTCTGCTTTCTCTCCACAGATGCTGCCAGACCTGCTGAGCAATTTCTGTTCTTGTTTGACAGCTGTGTTGCACTTGTCATCTTTCTCCAAGGCCACATAGATTAAATGCTGTAAATCCTGAGCTTAACCAGGAATCGTTGTTTGACAGATATTTGAAGGTTAAGAGGTGTTGATAATTTTTTATCTCTAGATCAACAGAAAGCAGCATGAGATGACTGTCTTCTGTTTGTTTACACCAGTTTTTACAAAATATGGTAAATATGCATTGAATTTAGGATTTATAGATAAATATTAGCATTAAGCATTTTGTTCTTTCCAGCTTTTTACTTAGTGAGTTGAAGAAACTTAAGTATAATGACTAACCATGCAGACAGAATTCTTGGAATCACTTGAGCTCCACATTAGTAACTTAAAATGTTGAAAAAAAAACTAAATAAATTTCAACATTATTAGTCAGCCATCTATAATTCTTTCCATTAGCAATTTATAATGTCCCTCATGAACTGTACAACACAAATCAAATGCTATTTAGCAATAAAACTTTTAAAAATCAGAAAATTACACAATTTGAATATTTTTAACTTAAAAAGCAAATTTAATCCAATATCTTTATGTCCTACTTACAGCTTAATTTTGCAAGATGTCAAATCATGAATGGACACAAATATTAACTGGTTTTGGCAAAGGCTGCTGCACCGACACAATTCTTACTGACCAGGCCAAGGAAATGACTGTTCTCAGGGACCGACCTTACAGGACAAATGTTGCGAAGGAGATGCAGCCTGTGAGCCACCTTGGAGCCAGAGCTATGCATAAAAGTACATTGACATTGGGAAGAAAATCTGCAGTATCAGATTATACAAGCTCCTATAAGCAAGTAAGCTTCCTGAAAGAAAGGTTATGAATTATATAAATTAACTCTGATAATAAACATGGCATTGAATGTTCTTGGTCAGAACTGTTTTTGCCTTAAGCACTTTCTTTTGCACTCAAATCAATTTTTCTCAATTCTCCTTTTTACCTTCCTAGTTTATATCCATAACACATGGCAATGACACTGAGTATAACTTTTAATGAGGTGCATTGTTCAACCCACGAGAGTATAATATTGATCATTTGTATAGGACATTCCATATGTGAGCATTTTAAAATGTGCTCGGTGTTTAAATTTTGGTTGCTATGGCTTTTCCTGCCACAGTCCATGGAGACTCCTACACCAAACACTGTCAATTTCTTTATAATTGCATGCCACTAATGAATAGAAAATTAAAATTTAGAGACCTGCAAGAACAAACAAACATCTTTTTTTTAAATGTTGGTACTATTTCAATATACTGTAATGTCATTATTTGTTACAACATATTATTCTGAAATAAATTATGGTCAATTTTGTTACCTTCATCACTGAAGTTGAGGAAAAATAATGTTTTTTTGTCCCTATTTATAGATGAAGAGATTAATAATATATCTCACAAACTTATGGCCATACTTCAACAGAACCTTGAATATTCATAAGGTATAGCCAAAGACAGAACTGTTCAGTTTTTGATAAAATCTCGCTTCAGATCCTGGATTTCTTTTAATGGAACTGTTAACATCAGGACATAGAGTCTTCAGAACGTTGTGGATCGTCTAGGCTGCTGTGAGGCAATTCATCACAGCTGTCAAAATGTGAAGAGTTTTCAGAGCAGGTTGTTAGATATGAACTTTCCAAATATTGACTGGAAACGCTATAGTTCGAGTACTTCAGATCGGTCAGTTTTTGTCCAATGTGTGCAGGAGGGTTTCCTGACACAGTATGTAGATAGGCCAACAAGAGGCGAGGCCACATTGGATTTGGTACTGGGTAATCAACCAGGCCAGGTGTTAGATTTGGAGGTAGGAGAGCACTTTGGTGATAGTGACCACAATTTGGTTACGTTTACTTTAGAGATGGAAAGGGATAGGTATATAAAGCAGGGCAAGAGTTATAGCTGGGGGAAAGGCAATTATGAGGCGATGAGGCAAGATTTAGGATGCATAGGATGGAGAAGGAAACTGCAGGGGCTGGGCACAATTGAAATGTGGAGCTTGTTCAAGGAACAGCTACTGCGTGTCCTTGAGAAGTATGTACCTGTCAGGCAGGGAGGAAGTGGTCGAGCGAGGGAACCGTGGTTTACTAAAGAAGTTGAATCTCTTGTCAAGAGGAAGAAGGAGGCTTATGTAGAGATGAGGCGTGAAGGCTCAGTTAGGGCGCTTGAGAGTTACAAGTTAGCCAGGAAGGACCTAGAGAGAGAGCTAAGAAGAGCCAGGAGGGGACATGAGAAGTCTTTAGCAGGTAGGATCAAGGAAAACCCTAAAGCTTTCTATAGGTATGTCAGGAATAAAAGAATGACTAGAGTAAGATTGGGGCCGGTCAAGGACAGTAGTGGGAAGTTGTGCGTGGAGTCCGAAGAGATAGGAGAGGTGCTAAATGAATATTTTTCGTCAGTATTCACACAGGAAAAAGACAATGTAGTCGAGGAGAATACTGAGATACAGTCTATTAGACTAGATGGGATTGAGGTTCATAAGGAGGAGGTGTTAGCAATTCTGGAAGGTGTGAAAATAGATAAGTCCCCTGGGCCGGATGGGATTTATCCTAGGATTCTCTGGGAAGCTAGAGAGGAGATTGCAGAGCCTTTGGCTTTGATCTTTATGTCGTCATTGTCTTCAGGAATAGTGCCAGAAGACTGGAGACTAGCAAATGTTGTCCCCTTGTTCAAGAAGGGGAGTAGAGACGACCCTGGTAATTATAGACCAGTGAGCCTTACTTCGGTTGTGGGTAAAGTGTTGGAAAGGATTATAAGAGATAGGATTTATAATCATCAAGAAAGGAATAATTTGATTAGGGATAGTCAACACGGTTTTGTGAAGGGTAGGTCGTGCCTCACAAACCTTATTGAGTTCTTCGAGAAGGTGACCAAACAGGTGGATGAGGGTAAAGCGGTTGATGTGGTGTATTTGGATTTCAGTAAAGCATTTGATAAGGTTCCCCATGGTAGGCTATTGCAGAAAATACGGAGGCATGGGATTGAGGGTGATTTAGCGGTTTGGATCAGAAATTGGCTAGCTGTAAGAAGACAGAGGGTGGTGGTTGATGGGAAATGTTCATCCTGGAGTTCAGTTACTAGTGGTGTACCTCAAGGATCTGTTTTGGGGCCACTGCTGTTTGTCATTTTTATAAATGACCTGGATGAGGGCGTAGAAGGATGGGTTAGTAAATTTGCGGATGACACCAAAGTCGGTGGAGTTGTGGATAGTGCGGAAGGATGTTGCAGGTTACAGAGGGACATAGATAAGCTGCAGAGCTGGGCTGAGAGGTGGCAAATGGAGTTTAATGCGGTAAAGTGTGAGGTGATTCACTTTGGAAGGAGTAACAGGAATACAGAGTACTGGGCTAATGGTAAGATTCTTGGTAGTGTGGATGAGCAGAAAGATCTCGGTGTCCATGTGCATAGATCACTGAAAGTTGCCACCCAGGTTGATAGCGTTGTTAAGAAGGCGTACGGTATGTTAGGTTTTATTGGTAGAGGGATTGAGTTTCGGAGCCATGAGGTCATGTTGCAGCTGTACAAAACTCTGGTGCGGCCGCACTTGGAGTATTGCATACAGTTCTGGTCACCGCATTATAGGAAGGATGTGGAAGCATTGGAAAGGGTGCAGAGGAGATTTACCAGGATGTTGCCTGTTATGGAGGGAAGGTCTTATGAGGAAAGGCTGAGGGTTTTGAGGCTGTTTTCGTTAGAGAGAAGAAGGTTAAGAGGTGACTTGATAGAGACATACAAGATGATCAGAGGATTAGATAGGGTGGACAGTGGGAGCCTTTTTCCTCGGATGGTGATGGCTAGCACGAGGGGACATAGCTTTAAATTGAGGGGTGATAGATATAGGACAGATGTCAGAGGTAGGTTCTTTACTCAGAGAGTAGTAAGGGCGTGGAATGCCCCGCCTGCAAAAATAGTAGACTCGCCCACTTTAAGGGCACTTAAATGGTCATTGGATAAACATATGGATGATAATGGAATAGTTTAGGTTAGATGGGCTTCAGATTGGTTTCACAGGTCGGCGCAACATCGAGGGCTGAAGGGCCTGTACTGCGCTGTAATGTTCTATGTTCTATGTTCTATGAATTAGCCTGACTTTCCTTGGTGAATGGAAGCTCTTAATGGAAAAACTTTACTTTCATCTTTTTAAGTTACAGAGGATCAACCATGCAGGGAAAAACTGAGAGGATAAGCTGCATTATTGTAATAATGTTGATTTAATACTGTGTTGCTGAAGGTATGTGCTTTACTAAGTAGCATCATTGAGAGTAGAGTCATAGAGTCACGTAGCATGGAAACAGACCCTTTGGTCCAACTTGTCCGTGCCGACCAAGTTTCCCAAACTAAACTAGTCCGATTTGCCTGCGTTTGGCCTTATCCCTTTATGTTCAGGTCCAAATATCTTCTAAATGTTGTAACTGTACCTGCATCCACCACTTCATTCTACGTAGGAACCACCCTCTGTGTGAAAAAATTGTCTCTCAGTCCCGCTTTTTCTTCTCACCTTAAAAATATGCCCTTGAGTTTTGAACTCCCCTACCCTAGGAAAAAGACCTTTGCTATTCAACTTATCTATGCCCCTCATGATTTTATAAACCTCTATAAAGTCACTCCTCAACCTCCTACACTCCAGTGAAGACAGGCAGGGTGGTTAAGAAAATGTTTAGCATGTTTGTCTTCATTGCTTAAATGTTTGAGTATAGGAGTTGGAATGTCAGGATATTACAGGATATTAGTGAGGCCACTTTTGGAGTATTGTGTACGGTTCTGGTCACCCTGTTATAGGAAGGATATTGTTAAATTGGAGAGGGTTCAGAAAAATTTTAAAAGGATGTTGCCGGGAAGGAGGGTTTGAGTTATGAGGAGAGGCTGGATAGGCTGGGACTTCTTTCACTGGAGTGTAGGAGATTGAGAGGTGACATTTTAGAGGTTTATAAAATCATGAATGGCATAGATAATGTGAATAGCCAAGGTCTTTGCCCTAGGGGTAGGGGAGTTCAAAACTAGAGGTCATAGGTTTAGGGTGAGAGGGGGAAGATTTAAAAGGGACCTGAGGGGTAATGTTTTCACGCAGAGGGTGGTGTATACATGGAATGAACTGGCAGAGGTAGTGGCGGATACAATTACAACTTTTAAAAGACATTTGTACAGGTACATAAATAGTAAAGGTTTAGAGGGATATGGACCAAACACAGGCAAATGGAACTAGTTTAGTTTGGGAAACCTGGTTGGCATGGACAAGTTGGACCAAAGGGTCTGTGTTCGTGCTGTATGACTGTATGACCGTCTGTACACACTTCAAAATAGAAGCTCCATGCAAAATTCAGTATTCATAATGCAGGATGTTTTTTTGCAAAGACCCTTGCTTTTCACATTGAATATACACTTTGCCTAATAATCAACTGGTGCTAATTGCGAATGTACATTCAATCCTGCTGCAGTATTGTCAAGATCTTTGGAACTGATGCAATGTAATTTTGTAAATAAAGAGCTGGCCCACAGAGTCAGCAGATTTAGTAGTGGTTACATGGTGGTAAAGGGATAAGTTCAAAACTGGAATACTGCAAAATCCCTAAGGCCTAATTAATAATTAAAACTTACTTTCCAAGTCAGGGATTGTAGGTTCATATCTCACTTGAGGGAGAGCAGATTTTGGTGTGAAACAAATACAAAGTCACCTTCTCTGAACAATTCCCTATACTACTAGCACAGATAAACTTCCTTCACAATAGTACAATTGTGAGCTGATTCAGCTTAAAAGGAGGCTAGTTTTATTCATTCTTCCCCTGTTAACATTGTAGAACCATTCAATTAACACCTCTCCTTTCCTCTTTCTCTGTGACCTGTAAAGCTGCAACTATTTTAAAACCCAATTCCCTTTTGATTGTCACTGTTGAACCTGCTTACACCGGCCTTGCCTATTTGAATTACGACAACGTGCTTTGTTTAATAAAGCATACTCCTGTTCTCTTCCAACCTCCTGTAACCCCTTGCTTGCTTCAAAGAAAACACCCCAGTTTCTGCACTTTTTGAGTCTCTGAAGTTTTTGATTCCTGGCACCATTGATTCAACTCTGTGTGATGTTCCACAGGGATCAGTGTTGGGACCTCTGCTGTTTGTGATCTACATAAATGATTTGGAGGAACTGTAGCTGGTCTAATTAGTAAGTTTGTGGATGGTACAAAGATTGGTGGAGTTGCGGATAGTGAGGAGGATTGTCAGAGGATACAACTGGATAAAGATCAGTTGGAGGCATGGGCAGAAAAATGGCAGGTGGAGTCTAATCTGGACAAATGTGAAGTGATGCATTTTGGAAGGTCAAGTACAGGTGGAATTTATACAGTGAATGGCAGAACCCTTAGGAGTATTGATATGCAGAGGGATCTGGGCATTCAGGTCCACAGATCACTGAAGGTGGCAGCGTAGGTAGATAAGGAGTAAAAAAGGCTGATGGCATGCTTGCCTTCATTAGAAAGGGCATTGAGTATAAGGATAGGCAAGTTATGCTGCAGCTTTACAGGACTTTAGTTAGACCACACTTGGAATATTGCATACAGTTCTGGTCACCACACTACCAGAAGGATGTGGATGCTTTGGAGAAGGAACAGGAAAGGTTTACCAGGATGTTGCCTGGTGTGGGGGTTTTTAGCTATGAAGAAGGATAGACTGGGTTTATTTTCACTGGAACACAGGAGGTTGAGGGGCGACCTGATAGAAGTTTATAAAATAGTGAATGGCATGGATAGATTGCAAACTATGAGGCTTTTTCCCAGGATGGAGGGGTCAGTTAGTAGGGAACACAGGTTCAAGCTGTGGAGGGGGAAAGTTTAAAAGAAATGTGCAAGACAAGTTTTTCACACAAAGGGTGGTGAGTCCTTGGAACACACTGCCAGAGGAGGTGGTGGAAGCAGCACAATAGCAGCATTTAAGAAACACCTGGACAAATACATGAATAGGAAGGATTAAAGGATTGTTAAATACATATTAATGTGGGAGTGATATTTTAATTTGTTTCTCTGTACGTCACTGCATGACTTTGGGATAAAAGTCCAGATTTCTCATTTGGGACTATAATCATATGGGCAGGGGCATAAAATTTACCCAGGGCTTCACTCAGTTAAATGCTACTATCATTTCTGAAGTTAACCAGCCTATTTGATTTCGAGGTGATTGCTATTTTATGTAGTGCTACAAGCATGGTGAAGTCACCTGTCCTATTTTCTGCTATTTCCGTTAGTATTCAGTGGTTATCTATCCTTACACAGCAAGCATCCCAATTGCTTGGCACCAGGGAAAAGATGAAAGGAAATTCAAGAGCTGAGCAGATGAACTTCAACTGGTGTACTATCAGCCTTTCTACCGTTTGCTGTGAGGTAGACATTTGCAAAATCCACTTTTCTATTGGTCAGTTCTCAGCCTTCTTTCAGTGTTTCCAAAGAGTGTCAGAAGGCCAGGCTGGTGATGCTGCAGAATAGCAGAGTGGTACCCACCTACTTACCCATATCAGTAGGCCAGATTATACGGGCTGAGACACGCCCGTTTGCATTTAACTGAGGAAAGGTCTTATCTTCAGAAAGCAAGCTGTCAGAATGTGACACAACATGCTGCAACCCACATACATTGTACAAATTGTTCTTCTAGTCAAAATTAGGATTACCAGCTGCTTTAATATCTGTGCCACAGATGAGGTCATGCTTTCATAGGAATATCTGCAATTTAAATTAAAAATCTATGCACAGATGCATGAAGCAAGCAATCATATTCTCTTAGAGTGACCAACTTTAATGATATCTTCAATGGATTGCCAGCACCGATGTTATATAGCAGTGCTATTTTGTGCAGAAACAGGATTCTCACCTTACTGTCCTGGTGTTTGAGTGCTGTTCATTAATAACATCTCTTCAAAAGCAAGGCACATCTCTAAGTGAAAGGTCATCGGCTTGAAATGTTAACTCTGTTTCTCTCCAAAGTTGCAGCCATATTTGCTGAGTATTATCACCACTTTTTTGGTTTTTATTGAAGTTTCTGGGTGATCCTTCAAAAACAAAGGCTCATGTCTGCAGGATTATCTGATCACATTGGCGTAGTTTCTGTAACTGCAGGTGAACTGCACTAAAATGAGGACCTGGTTATCACCTAGAATCATCTTTAAACACATTCTAGACAAGGTGAAAGAACACTTCAGATGCTTGAATCAATCAGAAAAATCTTGAATATGCCATGGCCTTAAAAAATTGACATAGTGTTCTTCATAATGTATGACATAGCCCTTGTTCTTGGCTAGGAGATCAACAAGAGATACAGAATACTGAAGAAGGAAAGGGTAACCGCCTTCCTCTACAAGAAACATTCATGCCAATCTGACAAAGAGATTCTCAAACATTACAGCTGTCCATTGTGAGAATAATCTGTTGAGACAGTCACCTTTCTTGCCATAAATATGCCATCATCTATAGGGCTTTTCTTGTGCACAATAACGTTGACCAGCTATATTCTGGCACTGGACCTGTGCCAAAATTGGATATTGATGAGTGAACTATGCCTCAAGACAGCTCAATATTCCATGTTTAACTGACCAATCCATTGCTTCAAATGGCTACCTTCTGATCTACATAATCAGTTAGTGCTGGACAGGTTAAGAAAATTTTAAAAATTGACATGGAACTTGGGTTCTAACAACATTCCACAACCTATGTTTCCATCTGTGGTTTAAACTTCCAGCAGTCTTGTGTGCAGGAGCAGTGACTTCTAAATAATAATCCATCAATAATCACTACAGGTGGAACGATTCCACTGAAGTTAGTTGGACATTAATTTGTGTTGAGAAAAGGAGACAATAGGAAGACAAAAATCAGATTCTTATTCTGAAAGTGGAAGCAAATCAGCCCAGCTTCAAGAAGCAAAGCAGTGGATTTATGTGTCTGATGTGTGCTGTATGGAGGTGACGCTGTAACTGTGTGCAAGCAGCCGTATATGAGCAGAATTTGTGTTGCTGGACACACTTGTCCACAAATACATGAAACTAAGACTGATCCTGAAGATTGC
The DNA here is from genome assembly GCF_021869965.1 of Rhincodon typus. Lineage (NCBI taxonomy): Eukaryota > Metazoa > Chordata > Chondrichthyes > Orectolobiformes > Rhincodontidae > Rhincodon > Rhincodon typus. Next base: position 1,759,937 of record NC_063352.1, on the reverse strand, counting down.
GTGATAGGGAGCAGAACTATTCTTCTCCACTGACACAACAAGGTAGAAAATTCTGGGCAACATGCTCCTGGTGGATATTGGCACAAAGCTTCTGCTCCCTGAAATTCCATTATCCCTAGGCCTATGCTGCTAGTAAATGGGAGTAGAATCTTTATGTTATACATGGTAGTTCTTGCATTACTATTAGTAAATCACATAATTTTTAAACTATTGGAATTATACTGCACAGAAGGCAGCCATTTGATCCGTTATTCCTGGGCCAGCTATTTGGTAGCTGCCCAGTTAATTTCATGCCTTGATGTTTTCTCATTGCATTCTCATTTTTTATTCCCTTAAAGTATTTATTCATTTCTGTTTTGAATGTTCCTACTGAATCTGCCCTTTTCAGGCAGCGGATTCCAAATTATAACAATCTGCCATACTAAAACAAAAACAGAAATTGCTGGAAAAGCTCAGCACGTCTGGCAGCATCTGTGAAGAAAAATCAGAGTTAACGTTTTGGGTCCAGTGACCCTTCCTCAAAACATACCTAAAAGTTATTTCCTAATGGCACCTCTAATGCTTTTGCCAATCGTCATAACTTGTCTCTTCTGATTACCTACTCTTCTGCCACTGGAAAATGTCTTATTTATATCATTTATTATTTTGAGTCCCTCCATCAAATCTCCTCCAAACCTTGTGTGGTAAACAGTCCCAGCTTCTTCAGTCTCTGTATGCAAATGAAGTTCCTTTACCTGCAGTCTAATCAATCTGTTCCCATTCTAATCCATCTGTTCTGTGTTCCCTCCAATTCTTTGGCACCTTTCCAAAAGTGTGATGGCTAGAATCGAACTCACTTCCACTGCAACTTAGCTAGTAGTTCTTCTGTGGCAGGGGTATGTCAGAGCAGAGTTGTTATAAATTTTCTTAGCCATCTTTTCTGCATCTTCTTTGACTTTGTCTTGGCTCTCGGTCTGTCTTTCTCCTGATCTGCTTCTCTCTGTGTGGTCTTATTCTGACTATTGCCTTTTACTTTGGGCAGAATGTTGTCATTAGGGCGTTAAGCTCAGCATTCAGAATGTGTTTAGAGTCTGCCTTTTCACTTTGCTGCCATCAGTTCCACTATTTCACTCAGAATTGTTGCTATGCCACATCTCCATGGGATGTGGAAGATATATATGGAACAGAAGCATCTTAGTCTGTCCTAACTGCCCTGTTCTTCCCACATCACTACCAACCACCACCCTCATCCCAGTGCCTCGTCTCCCATCACCGTCTCTACTTACCTCCATCCCTGTACTTTTTCCATTTGCGTGGTTTGTTTTCGTCAGTCAATCTTGTTTTCCCCCAACTTTACTCACTTATACTCACCTGCCATTTTCATTTGGCTTAGTTACACATCTCTCCAGCTGATTAATAAAAAAGATCCTGAGCTTGGAAATAGGTTTTAATATTTTAAAAGTAGTTAAACTACCAAAATATTCTCTTTATATTTTTCTTTTTTGAGTTAACATATTTTCATTTCTTTCACTAGTACTTTATTAGTCAGAAAGCTCAACCTATAATCAAATATTCTGGTTACCCTGATGAAATAAAACACCTTGGTGTGAATACAGATGGAAAAGAACATCTAACTACACACAGAGAAGCCTTTTTTGTTAAAGAAGTTATACCAGTAAGTTGGAGAACTTGAGATGACTGTGCTTTATAATACTGTATATTTCGCAGTTTGAAATTACTTAATAGGTTTTGCTCCACGTTAACTTGTTAATTAGCTTTGTATTTTAATTATTTTAAAATGTTAATTTCTGCATAAGCTGTTTTATTGATTGATTGATTATTTCTTTCTGATTCATATCCAAATATCACCAGTAAAATATTACAACAAATGCTATAAATTCTAACCCATGCACTCTTAAACTTCCTTGTTAATTTAAATATGGGGTTGTACTTTTCAAACTTTAAAGAACATTATATCATTCATCTTCTGGTTAATTTAATTACAAATCTTGCATTGACATTCACTTCCTCCCTGCACTATGACTTCGTATGGTGTTCGTTCCAGTTTTTTGAGCCAATTTTTCCACCTTATAATTTCTTACATCCCCATGTGTTTTGCCTACATCAATTTGTCACTCAATAATTACACAATCTGGCCACTTGGTACCTTTGTGCCCTAACTGTGAACATCTTTGTGCAACCTTTTCTGAAAAATGTCATTGTTGCATTGTCAGATGGTTTTATTTTCCTGTATTTTTAGGATTTAAGTCTTGGGTTTATTTTCTCTTTTTAATTGGACTTGATCTTGATTCCCTTTATACAACACAATGGAGGATGATACAACTGGAGTCCTTAATTCAAACTATAACAAAGTTCCTTTCTGTGAGCCTCACAGTGCATTTATTTTACAAGACTAATGTTATAAGGAATCGTTGTATCTCTCTGCACCTCAGTTGCGTTGAGCAAACTATAGAAATTAAATAAATAAATGTTTGAATGGAATTATATACAATAAGCATTCTGATTTGGTGAGAACAGGATTATTCTTAGAAACAGGAGTTGCACAAAATTCAGTATTTCTTCACTTTCTTTTAATAAAAAGATTCTAAATTGATGTAAAAGTTGGCCTTGGGAGTAGAAAGTTACAACCAGGCATCATGATTGAAGAATTGAGAGACTGGTTAAGTGAAACCAGGAAGAAACATTCACAGGAAGAATGATGATTAAATGTTTACAACTGCCCCAAAGGTCCATAGATGCTCAACAAATAAGACGTTTTAAAATTAGATAATCAACCTGCAGAGGAAATCAGTTTATTAAAAGATTTCTTTTAAAAAGAAGTTCAAAAGTTAAAGTGGATTTGATTGGCAGGATTTCCTTTTTCCGTTATTTGCTGGGATGTGGGTATTGTTGCCTTGATTGACATCTGTTGCCTCTCCCTAATTGCCCTAAAAGTGATGATGAGCTGTCTCCTTGAATGCTGCAGTTCTGGGGGAAAGGGTTAGGTCATGCACAGTGTCATTAAGAAGAGAGTTCTAGGTTTGTTGACCCAGTGTCAGGATAGTGTGTGGTTTGAGGGGAATTTGCAGGTAATGGTTTTTCCTTGTCCTTTTGGATGGTAAAGAGTGTGGGTCTGGAAGATGCTATTGGAGGAGCCATGGTGAGTTACTGCTGTCTCTGAGTCACCCAGCAAAAGGAAATAAGATGAAGACAGTGATCAGAGATTTTGTGGTCCAGCAGTGCAGGCAGAAGGTTTAAAAACTGTATTTACAGACGGTGCCTGGAGAGAATAGTTAGTTTTTTTTATTTATTTATTCTCTACTTTTTGAGGCTTTCAACATTACTTCCAGTTTCAAAGTTTTATATCCAGCTGTTACTATTAGGCTTTATTGGTTAAAGTGAATATTAGGCTTAATAGTAAACAAATCTTCCATAGATTTATTTTAAATTCATTTTCCAATTTTGTGTATTCTGGAGGAAGTGCAACTTTCAAGCAAATATTAAAATTTGTTCTTTTTTAAAAAGCGCAGAATTCTGAACAAAACAGTTGTTGAAAATCGAATGAAAAACACACAGGGCCTAGCAATGAAAGAAATTACCACCGCTACTAGTGGCAGGGCAAGTTACTGCACTTCTTATTCCTCAGTGCATGGTATCAGAGCCCATCATCCAACATCTGCTCATATTGCTGAACTTCAGCCAAAGAGACACACTCACAACATCATTACTGGTATGTAGTGCCTCTTACAACTTGTTTTTTTTTTAGTCTACAAGACCACATAAATAAATACAATTAAGATTGAAGAATTCGCCTAGAAATGATTGTTTGAAGTATGAGTAGAACCAGAGTGTGAATTTGCTACTAGAGACAGTTCCTGGGTTGCAAATAGGCTCCAGTCTGTAGTCTGTTCACAAGTTGAATTGGACGCAAGTAGGAGCACAATGCAGACAATGTAAAGCAACCGCTCATAAGTGCAGGAAATGTCTGTACGTTGGGTATTCAAAATTACACCCGCATGTGAGTTTGCATTCATTAATCAGGGACCTCTGTATTGTCCTTTTAGGACAGAGATAAGGAAAATTTTAATCTGTTGGAAGGTTGTGCAACTTCGAAACTCTCTCAGAAGGCAGTAAAGTCAGAGCTGTCTCTCTTTTTAATGCAGAGGAAGATAGATTCTTGTTAGACAGGTAAATTAAGGGTTATTGGGGATTGATGGGAATATAGGGTTCCAAAAATAAACATCAGCTATCAGCTTATTGATTTTGGAATGAGGTCAAGGGGCTGAATAGTCTACTCCTGCTGTGATTTCATTTTTTTAAATTTAACTTTTGTGTTAGAGAGAATACCGTGCCGCCCCAAGTTTAATTTATATAAATGTGAAGTGCTGCATTTTGGAAAGGCAAATCAGGGCAGGATTTATATACTTAATTGTAGGGTCCTGGGGAATGCTGCTGAACAAAGAGACCTTGGCGTGCAGGTTCTTGGTTCCTTGAAGGTGGAGTCGCAGGTGGACAGGGTAGTGAAGAAGGCATTTGGTATGCTTGCCTTTATTGGTCAGTGCATTGAGTATAGGAGTTGGGAGGTCACGTTGCAGTACAGAACATTGGTTAGGCCCCTTCTGGAATACTGTATGCAATTCTGGTCTCCCTGCTATAGGAAAGAATGTTGTGAAACTCAGAAAAGATTTAGAAAGATGTTGCCAGGGTTGAAGGGTTTGAGCTATAGGGAGAGGCTGAATAGGCTGGGGCTATTTTCCCTGGAGTGTCAGAGGCTGAGGGGTGACCTTATAGAGATTTATAAAATCATGAGAGGCACGGATAGGGTGAATAGACAAGGTCTTTTCCCTGAGGTGGGGAAGTCCAAACCTAGAGGGCACAGGTTTAAAATGAGAAGAAAAACATTTAAAAGGGACCTAAGGGGCAACTTTTTCATGCAGAGAGTGGTGCATGTATGGAATGAGCTGCCAGAGGAAGTGGTGGAGGCTGGTACAATTACAACATTTAAAAGACATCTGGGTGGGTATATGAATAGGAAGGGTTTAGAGGGATATGGACCAAATGCTGGCAAATGGGACTAGATTTATTTGGTATATCCGGTCAGCATGGAAGAGTTGGACCGAAGGGTCTGTTTCTGTGCTGTACAGCTCTATGCCTCTATATAAACATACACTTGTTGTTTTTCACTAACTGGCCTTTTATAATTAGTGCAGTAACTGTAACCAGTTCAGTTTTTGGCTGTGCCCCCAAAGAACAGTGTGCAGGCTCCAACAGGAAACATCACAGAGCACTCAGTGCCACTCACCTCATTTGTAGCAAAAAGCAGAACGAGCTTGCCTTTATACAGTGAATTTCATTGCTCCACAACCAGTGCATTACTGTGGAAGTATAGTCATTCTTGTTTTATAAACTAATACTCTACCGTTCCGACACAGCAATTATATAATGAGATTGTGGTTCAGTGTTAATTTATGGATAAGCCATGGATACTGGGAGTATTCTCATCCAGCTGTTTGAAGAATCAGTCCCATGAGATAGATTCCATTCACCTCAACAGACAGACTGACCACTCAGGTGAGCGAGGTACCGGAGCGTAACTAGAATTGAAACAAAACAGAAGTTGCTGGAAAAGCGCAGCATGTCTGGCAGCATCTGTGGAGAAAAATCAGAGTTAATGTTTCAGGTCCAGTGGCCCTTCTTCAAAACTCTGGTTTCAGCAGAGTGAAGGAAAATTGTGTAGGCTTCACCGTTCTCATTGCTCAGCACCTTTGCTGCCCAGCTCAGTGTGTTTGGTGTGACAGTGCCCAGCACAGAGTCAGGGTCATACAACGCAGATGTGGGGATGTAGCTGGAGTGAGCATCTGATGCTGTGGCCTTTGTCACATAGACACCCTCTCAACTGGCAGTGCATGTGGCAGTGGTATACAAGGTTGTAGCTAGAACAGCTCTATTATGCTGGAGATGTTGCAGAATGTATTGTGATATTTAATGATCTTGTGATATCTTATGACACTTCACCGACACTAGGGACTTTGCTCCAAAAGTGGGTTAACTTCTAAACTGCATAAAAGTATAGGCCCTGAAATTGTACCAGGGTAATCCCAGCCCTCTCAGACAGCTGTTTTCCTCTGGTGCTTTGTAGCCTCTTGTTGAAGCTACAGTGAGAGACGAGGGGAAGCACTCTGGAAGTTCAGGGCTGTAGTTTCTTCAAGGGAACACACACACATGCACAGATTACTTCAATTTCAGAGACTCTTCTACACTGGGGAGATAAAACACAGGCTGGGCGACCACTTTGTGGAATACCTGTGTTCTGTCTGCCAAGATGACTGCAGGCTTCCTGTTGCCTGCCACTTCAACACATCACCGTGCTCCCTGGCCAACATATGTCCCAGGCTTGCTGCAATGCTCCAGTGAGGCTCAGTATAAGCTGTAAGAACAGCACCTCATTTTTACCCTTGGGGACCATGCAGCCTTCAGGATTCAATATTGAGTTCAATAATTTTAGGGCCTGAACACATCCTTCCATGTACTTTAGAAGCTGCCAGATCTGCTGAGCACTTTTTAGCAATTTCTGTTTGTTTCTGATTTCCAGCATCCGCAGTTCTTTCATTTTTTACTTCAGTTTATTTGTTTTTTTTTATTCCACTACATCAGGAAAACTTTCTTGGATAAGATAAATTAATGGAAGATGAAAGTAGTTGAAGTGGTACAGTCAGAGGTTGATTTAACCACTGTACGTATTGTACAGGCATTGTGAAAGCATTGCACAGTTCAGCGTCTTTCTGACGTCTTGTTAGAGTCTCTGAAATAGCTCTGTAAGTGAACACCATGACAGACCAACATGTTTCACACAGGATATGTGATCATTTCTGGCCTAGAAAGTATAGACTCCTGTTCCTTAATCAACTCAGAGTTTAAATATCACAAAGAAATATAAAGTTAATACTTTAGTGGATTCACAGTAAGACTTGGCTCCAATGATTCTGAGCTCTCTGGGGCACAGTTTCCTCCTTTTGCCCTTTTATTGATGCAGTCTGTCTCCTTTTGTTTGTCAACATATTCTGTAGTCTCTTCCTTTTATCCCCATCAACACACACTAGCCATATCATATTAGTCTATCCTGGTCAATATGGTTGGATCAGTTTCAGGTCATTGGTACTTTACGGACCTCCTCAGACCCAGCATACAGGCACCTATAGTTGGTTCTCAGCTTTCGAAGGGTTCTAAAATTCACATTTCTGTCAATAACTTAACTACTGCAAGTTTGTAGTTTCACATTCATCTTAGCCTTTATTTTTACAAACAAGTCCTAAGGTCTCATTTCATCTGTTATCTCTTTCATTGTTCTTACAGAGGTTTAAACAAAAAGAAAACACAATCAAGCAAGCATTAGCACAGCCAGCTTCAATCTTTTGGTGCTTTTAATACACAAAATGTAGGCTGAATAGTTGTACACCTTTTCCTGTCGAGTCTGATCCATTCAATTTGATCATGGCTAAGCATCTTTCCAGCACACCCCCACCCCACCACTGTTGCCTCATCACCACCCCCACTGCTGCCCTTCACTTTCTGTACCTAGAACCCATTCCATTTTTATGCTGATGATATCGGGAAATATTTTTACTTTAACAGTGAGGGCGAAACACAAAAACCCATTTTCATGCTGTGTTACTTCAAAATCCGATTTGTCTAATTTAAACAATTGATTGACACTGTTCATTCTTGTCTGTAGGTGAGGAAGGCCCCAGTGTTCAACCCACAAACTACAAGAGAAAGTCAGGAGATTGGCTTCAACAGTGTTCAAGGCAACGTGGATGTTTTTATGATCGTTTCTTTCTATACTGAGAGTAGAACAGTTTAATCACTATTTATAATAAGAGTAGAATCTGGCTCTAACTCACTATGTGGCTCCTTCAAATTTCACAACTTGTCAGATTTTATTACATTAACAGATCAAGCTCAAACTGGAAATGTTTTTGATTTGTAATTGAAATGATAGTTGAGCTGAATGATTTTTCTGTATATAACATTGTTAACCCATCTATATGTTATCACTGAGTGAGATGTAATGTATTATATCAGTCTTTAAATTGACAATGTAACCAATGCAAATGTAACATAGCACTGAGTAACTTTAGTGTACTTGGTGCATGTGACATTGGATTGGTTCACTGTAAATGATCAAATTGCAGAATTTTGGAATAAGTTTGAAGACAGGGAGAAAAATATTTAAATAAGCCTTAGTTACAGAAAGGTCATTAAATGCCAAGTCCTCTAATACTACACTAATTTTTAGATTGTTTAATCACACTGTTCAGATGTGTTATGACAAAATCTGCAGCAGGTGGAACTTGAACCTGGGCATCCTGGCCCAGAGGTAGGGGCATTATCACTGTGCCACAAGACCTTCGAATTTTCATTTCTATAACTGAGAATTATACTGTGTGCACAGTGTGCAAACAGGTCATTTGGCCTCACTTGTACAGACCTCTTCCAACATCGTTCCTGTAACCTGATCAGCAAATCTTAATTCTTTCTCATTCATGTATTTATCTAGTTTTCTGTTAATTGCATTTCTGATATTCACCACAAATCCTCCATGTGGAGCAAGTTTCCCATTGTGGGTATGGGGTAATGATGTATGTTGTACAGGCTAAAATCTGAGCAGTTCAGTTTGAGCATTAATTGGAAGTCTCCCAACATGTTAATGTCTCTGTTGAGTTCCAATCTCTTCCCTTTTTAAAAAGATTGTGGAATGCAGCTGCAACAAGCAGGTACAAGGCTATCTGCTTCACTTAATCTATTCACCTTCACCAGTGTTAATTCTTATCTTAATCCACTGGTAAACTGAAACCATTCCACTAGGCATGCTCATTGAGGGCCGTTACACTCTGGAAAGCATGTCAGCTGGATGTTGACAAATTATCTCAAACAGAAGCCAAACCCTCCAAAATAAAACAGTAGCTTGTTAATGTCCTGGATGCTGTTTTCCTTTTTCTCCCCTTTATTCCTTCATGAGATGTGAATGTCACCAGAAAACCAGCATTTGATTCCTATGTTTAACTGCCCTTGAACCAAGTGGCTTACTAAGCCATTTCAGAGGGTCTGGAGTCACATGTAGGCCAGACCAGGTAAAGATGGCAGATTACCTTCCCTAAAGGGCATCTATGAACCAGATAGAATTTTACAACAAATGACAATGATTACAGGGTCACCATTACCAAGACTACCTTTTAAATCCAAATGAAGAAAGCTGACTGAGGATTTGAAATTGAATGGAAAGTTTTATTGACTAAAAGGTGTGTGTCTTGCAAAATATGCTTTAGTTACTTAGCTTATGCAAATTTATCATTTAAATTCACCATTTTGACTTTATGTATTTAGTGGTGAAACAGGGAGACAATGACTTTATTCCAATAACCTGGTCATAAGAGAGCAGTCCCAGAAGCTTTCATTAAGGTTTTTTTTTTAAATTATGGAAGCTTCTAGGCTATTGAGGAAAACTAGGGCTGAATGATTTGTTCTGGATTGGTGAAACACAGGTAAGATAGACCAAATGGCCTCAGAAATTGCACTTGAATAAATGTATTAATCTATACTACACCCTCAATATCTTTCCCAAGGTGTATGCTGCATCTTTTAATGTGATAAAATACTTCAGGAGCAATTAGATAATGTTGTGACACTAAAAACTTCGTCAGAGATTTTAAGGGGTGGCATGAAGTAGGAGGCGAGAGGATTTTGGGCGGAGAATTGTAGAGTTTAAAGTTCAGGTGTCTGAAGATGTGACAGCCAGTGTTGGAGGGGTGAAATTGAGGCTGTACCAGGAACCAAAACGGGTGGAACGTAGTGACCTGGGAGGGGTGTTGGGCTGGAGGAGATTACAGTCATTGGGCAGGACCAAGCCATGGAAGGATTTAAAAGAGGAATGAGAATTTTAAAATGGAGGCATTGTTACGCAGGAGGCAGTGTATGTTAGAAAGCACAGTGGTGGTGGTGATGATTGAGATTTTGTGCAGGATTCTGGCAGCACAGTTTGGATAGTTTTCAGATTTATGGAACTTGCAAAACTGGTCATGGCCACAGAACTAAAAAGCAAACAGGGTTTCAGCAGTAGATGAGCTGAGGGAGGGTTTAGAGTGTAGATGGGCAATGTAACCAGGTTGGAAGTAGCTAGTCCTGGTGATGCGGATAGAGGAATATCATCTCTGTTCAGGGAGGTGGTTACCAGTTCCATCAGTCACCAGTACCACAATCATGGAGGTGGTGAATGGCCCCTCAGACTTCTCTCTTTGTTTGACTGCAGCAGGTTCTTTTAAAATAAGGATACGCTTGAGCAGGTTAGTGAATGTTTAACTGTCCACGTGCTGTGATAATAAATGGACTATGAGACATGTTTTTATGAGATTAACAAAGAAAACTGAGTAGCTTTATTATACTTAACCTGAATAAAAATACTAAATGTCCTTGTGTATTCATGCGTGCATGAAAATCAGATGACAGTTTGGGGAAGGATAGATTAATTAGAGTCCATAAAAATAGCACTGGACATAGAGTAGCAGTAGGCCATTCACCCCTCTGAATCTGTCCCCACATTCAGTAAGATCATACCTGACCCAGCTGTGGTCTCAAATCCACTTTTCAGACTGCCACAACCCTTGACAATTCACAATCCACTGCTGCATTGAATAAGTTCAATAACTCCGCTTTCATCGGATTTCACGGAGTAACTGTAGAGATAAGATTACCATGTGTACTCAAGTAAGAAATGATGTCAGTGTCAAGTAATTGAGTATAATGAGCTGGGAGAGTGTGAGGGTTCCAACTGAGGGTGAGAAGAATGAGAGTGTATAACATTGTAAATAAAGAATTCTTGCACAAAATTCCTTGGGCTCCAGCAGCCTTACTTTGGGACACTAAATAGGGTTAGACCCTAAACACATATCAAAATACTAACAATCATCAGAAAAATGCTCATCTCTATCCTAAAAGGTAGATCCCTTATTTTCAAACTGTGCCTTTTCTTTTTCTAGTTTGCCTCACAAGAGGAAGCATCCTCCAGTATCTACAAGGTCAACTCCCCTCAGGATCTAATATGTTTGAATAAAATCGCCCCTCATTTTTCTAAACAGCAATGGGTATGGGCTATTCTTGCTTCACATGCCTTTTATTCAGGAATGAATCGAGTGAACCTTCTCTGATCTGCTTCTAATGCAATTATGTTATTTTTCAAATAAGTGTAGTCCAGATCAGTCTCAGCAAGACCCAATACTGCTGCTGTAAAAGTTTTATTCATATTCCATTTCTCTTGCAATATATGATAACATGCCATTTCTTTCCTCATCACTTGTTGTATCTGCAGACTAACTTCTTGTGATGTCCAAAGTCCTCTATACCTCAGAACTCAGCAACCGCTGTCCATTAAAATAATATGCTACTTCTTGGATGTTCCTACCAAAGTGCACAGGTTCATACTTTCTGTTGTTGTATTCCATGCAAATTGTTGTCCACTCATCTAACATGGCTGTAGTCTTTGGCTAACTCTCCTTCCTCTAGACAGTTTTCTTTTCTACCTGTCTCAATGTCATCAGTGAATTTAGCAACCATTCATTCATCAATACACATCATAGTTGGTTGAAGCCTCCATGCTGATCACTGTGACACTCTCCTAGTTACAGCTTGTCACCCTGAAAAAGACCCTTTTCTCCCTCTGGTTCAGGTTACCTAACCAATTCTTTATCCATGCTACCATGACACCTGCTGGAATGCAGTTCCTGGAAAGGTAGTGGAGGCTAGAAACCTTACAACCTTTTGAGCACTTGAAATATAATAACATTCAAGGATATAGGACAAGTGCAGGAAATTGTACACTTTTAGTGGTAGTTATGCTGATGCACACTTGATGGCTAAAGGGCCTTTTCTGCCCTGCATGAATCTATAATATCATCTGAACCCTCTGGATTCTCCAATTTAATAGAAAACCTTTGGAATGTTCTTGGCAGAGAGAAATTGCCCTGCAGAACCTTCAATTTCCTAAGCAATTCACTCAGAGTCTGCTTCAATAGGGATTCTGCAGGATCCCCAAGTGCACCTCCTACCTATGCCCGAATAATGACGATCAGCAGAAAATCCAGACCAATGTTTCCATGAAACCTGCATTGAATAAATCATGGCAGCACTGTTCAAATTACAAAATAGTTCACCACAACAAATGTAAAATTCTGTTGATTCTAGAAACCTGAAATAAGAACAATCCTCTAAAATACTCAGCAAGGTAGGCTAGTTATTCATTATTTGGTTCAGGTGCTAAAGCCAACCAGATAAAGTAGCACCGTAATTAAAATAAAGATAGTAGTTTTAAGTGTTTAAATACAGAAATATTAGAATTGTTGATTACTTTCTGAGCAGAGACAAAAACAAACACCAAGTGACAGAACACTTTATTAGATTTTGCTTCAGGCTCGACTCCAAAATGTATTAAATAGTATTAGAACATTAGATGTATAACATTTTAGAAAGGTTAATTTCAGCTACTTCTTTCCATTGAATACACAATTTAACATTACACTGTTACATTTTTAATGTGCATTTTTATCTGATTAACTGTAATCACTGAAAAGCTACCACAAGCTTCATTTTAAAGACTACATATTTTTTTCTAATTCATTTCTCAAAAAAAAAGCCAAGCCAGCCTTTGTCACAAACAGGAAACCAGAGGCAATCAGAATTTATAACTTTTGAAGATTGCTGAGTTTAGTTGAGGAGCTAGGGGAAAGCAAAGGTAGTAAACCTGTGTATTAACCTGTAAAGGATAAAGGTCAATACTGAGAAAATATGATATTTGCCAGTGGAATTCAGGGACATAATGACCAAGAACAATTAGCCGTACACCATCAGGAAGACTAAAGAACCTAGACTGAACGCTGTCACAGCGCTCCCAAAACAGTTCCCTTCAGAATTCCTGTTGTTTCGCTTTCCTCAGCAGAAACACATGATGCAGCATCAGTAAAGTTAGCATGAAAAGAGGCATCAAAAAGAATGCCCTTGTCTACTTGGAGGTGGACATTCTCTTAATTCATTGCAATGCAAATGAAATGGATGAAGCTCAAACAAAGGGATTAACTAATGACATGACCATGCATGGCACTGTAAATGTATCGAAGAGGGTGGACATGCTGCTTACTTCCCTTGGACTGAAGTAGTTTCAGCTCTTGGACGATGGAAGATGAATTAAGGTTGATTTGTGCATAAGCCACCTATTCAGTGCTTTATTGAGCGAGAACCCTCGAAAGGATACAGTTAAAAACAACTAAAATGTACATTAACCACAAATATACATAAGAAACATTTACACAGAGTGAAAGATAGCCCTATTTACATGTAACTTCAAACACAGAATTACATAACAGTAGTCATAGCAGATATACTGTTTCTGATACTGACAACTGGCTCCCACGCATGCGAATACTCGAGCAAGAATACAGGTGATTGCACAGATATCAAGCAATTCAATAATTCCATGTAACAGAATAGTTTCTGGTTAAACCTTCAGTGCAGTCATGGCTTGAACAAAAACTAATTCAAAACATCACGAATACAAAGAGAGAAAACATCAGTTGGGAACAAGTCTTTTAAAACTAAATAGCAATTCCTGATCTGAAATAATGAGAAAATAAACCTTGTTATATCATGCCCACTTGCTACATACACACATTTTGCCTTCTCTTTTCCCCTCCAAATGCAGATATTATAGCTGAGCACACACTAGGAGCTGTTTCTTTTTGATTGAGCAAGAAAATTGCCAGCTAAGGTCACCAGTAATAAAATTCATTTTTAACTGTGACAAATCCAGTTTTCATTATTCATTTTTCTTCTCTTTTTGCTTCAGTAGCTTGTTAATTTCCCGCCTAGCCATTCCCACATATTTTGTGATCAGTCGATGCCGATTCAGACCAGGAAACAAGAGTATGAAACTCACTGAAAACAACAAAAGGTTATTTTATACTGTGAAAAAGGAATCTGATAACTAACTGCACTGACTCTCATGATAAGAACTGACTTCATTAGATTCAACACATTATAGTAATGTGGTTGGAGAGGGAAGTGAGCAAAAAAAAAAATAGCACATTCTATCAGATTATGACAGATAGAGAGAAATACAAAATAAAAACCAAAAGAACTGTGGATGCTGCAAATCAGAAACAAAAACAGAAGTTGCTGGAAAATTCAGCAGGTCCGGTAGCATCTGGGAAGAGAAATCAGAGTTAACACTTCGGGTCCGATGACCCTTCCTCAGAACAGACCCGAAAATGTTAACTCTGATTTCTCTTCACAGATGCTGTCAGACCTGCTTTGCTTTTCCAGCAACTTCTGCTTTTGTTTGAGAGAGAAATACCAGTTGCCTTGCAAAAAAAAGTCTTAAATTCTAAGAAGATGCTTCAACATTTAATAAAGTGCCACCAGCTTTATTTTTCATTTTACATTCTGCTTAAAATAAAAACTCTCTGCTGAAGAAATGTCAAATTGTAAAGCTTTAAGTTTATTTAATTGCTACTGTTAACATTCTAGGTTCTATACTCTATTAGAAATATATGCAAATGAAAATGTAAAATGCTCAGTCTGCATTTACTGACATAGCAGAACATATGTGCTCTCTCCCGTGACCATGCACATGTGCGTGAACGAAAAGGGGGTTGGGGAAGACCAAGGGGTAGAGATCAGGAAGCGATGCAGAGGATCTGGAACAATGCACATATGTGAAATTGCCCCGCAGTCTATCGAGGTATAAGGTGACCTTGCTGTCGCTTAATCTAACTTGAGCATACCCACCCTCCCAAAACCAAAGAAAAATGCTTTTCCAGCATGAGGAGCCAGGGGCAGTAATTGGTTTGGCTTTGGAACCAACCAGCTGATATAATTCACTAAGTGTACTTTCCATCACATGGATGTATTTAAGGCCCAACTTGCCTGCCCTAATTAAAATAAATGTATTACTCATAACCAGCCTACCCCAATCCTGCCTAAGTTTTTAAAACAGTGTAAACATAGCTAATGATGGCCTCAAAGGACATCCCTGCACGAGTTCTCCAGAGTAGAGATATTTTAATCAATTTGTTCAGAGATGTTAGACACACCGCTGGAGCAGGTGGGACTTCAACCCATGTAACCTGGCTCAGAATTATGTCTTCAGCTGCTTTACTGATGACCTTCCCTCCATCACAAGGTTAAAAATGGGGAGGTTCATGAATGATTGCATGATGTTCAACAACGTTCATGGTCTCTCAGATAATGCAGCAAGGTCTGGTCAAAATTCAGGCTTAGGTTAATGAGTCACATTCTCTCCACACATAGGCCAGGCAATGACCATGTCCAACAAGAGACAATTGAATCATCACCCCCTCAAGTGGACAAAGGAGATCAATGAGAAATTTATTATTTTCTAGAAAATGATTACAAAGCAGGAAAATGGTTATAATGAGCTGAAAGGATAGGTGAGGTAAGCTCCCACCTCTCAGTTATCATTAGTCTCCAATTTGACTGCATGAAATCAGAAATGACTAGGCAGAGCCTTAGTCAAAGGGAGAGTTCTTTGGTGATTTTGTCAAGGGAGTGATTTTTTTCGGTCACATTCATTGATGAATTTCACAATAGAACCCCAGCTCAGACACAGAAATGTATTCATAATGAAATAGTGTCCATGTTTATTTCAGGTAGGCATCTGATCTAATACGGCACAACATCCACTTCAGGCGTGCAATGTCACACTGCAAAATTCAACCTGATTTGAACACAGGAAACATGCACAGAGTGTAAATACCAAGGGGTATCTCTTGATCCAAAATGATTAAATATGGAATTAGTTTAGTTTGGGAACATGGTTGGCGTTGACTAGTTGGACCGAAGGGTCTTTTTCCATGCTGTATGATTCCATCTCAATATTGACTTCCCAGATTCCAAATTAATGAGATGAGTGACAAAATGAAAATTCATTTGTTAACTTACCAATCAAATAGGTGAGGAAGAGGTTGTGAACCTGTTGCCCAATCCAAGCCACCACAGAGAGAACACTAACTGCAGTCATGAAATACTAGAGCAAAGAATATTAGAAATTACTTTCTGCTAAATAGGCAAGTGGCATATTCTTGCAGAATAGGAAACTTCGTCCATTATTCAATTGTTGGTTCTGAGTCAGAAAGATCATTATGACAAGTTGATCAATGATGACCTTGCACAACACTAGCAGCAAGTAGGACCAGCACGTTATCTCAGAAGAAGCATTGGATAGTGCATCCCTAAGGTAAATTTAGCCATATTTTACTTTGATTCTGCTGAATTCTCTATGGGAGAAAACCAAATGAAGACCTGTTGCCACCCACAGGCTAAAAGCAGAGTGTGTTAAGTCAAAAACTTGCAATTAAATACTTAATAGTTCAGCAAAAAGAGAGGTTTCTAACAGCTATCTCGGTAAAGTTTATATCTTACTCGTTGAATTTAAAGTCCTTTACAAAAATATAATTGTATACAAAAGATATGGGGAAAGGGCCTCTGAGCATTTGTTAAAGAGACCATTTTTACCACATCCATGTTTTAAATTGCAGGCCATTACAAAGCAATAGGAATTAAGCCAAGGTTTGTTTTTTTAAACAGAGTTCAGTTCATTCATTAGGAGAATTCTGCATACCATTTTAGGCTTTTCCTCCTTCAGAGCAAAGAGACGTCTCCACCAGCCCACAACCCAACGCTTGGTCTTTACCAGATTGCTGCAGATTTCATGAAAGCGTTGTTGCTGCTCTGTAGTCCTGTTGATCCGAGCAAAATATGAAGCATTTCAGGACTGCACAAACATTGATATGACAACATCCGTGTCAATTTGCTTAAAACAAAATCACCTCTGTTAGGTGGTTTCAAAACTACAAAGTAGTCAGCAAATAGACAAGTAATGTAGCTTTATGGCATATCCCAGTGCACAGAAAAGTAGTTTGCTTCCAACTGCAATCACAACAAGCTTGGTAAAAATTCTCAACTTGTCTAAATGGTGTACTGATAGATACCCTCCTTTCATTTAGTACTTTAAATTTTAAGGTTTCTCTAACATTACTTGACATCAGGGATAAGCTCAATCCACAAATATAAGTAGTAAAATCTCAGCCTTCACTTCTCCTATGTGCAGATATAAACATTACCAATGTGTCATATATATCCATGAGCCAAATTTTAAAAATTCTTAGTCTGTACTGTTTGTGCTTATCCTAAGTGTGTGATACAATCCACATCTCTCGACAAGGAACATGGTGTAGTCAAAAACAGTACAACGTTTCCAAACATAAAAGTACAGCTTAGAACATTTTAAATAAAAACCTTTATACTATAATCATTTGTTAAAAACTTGCCAGTTTTCCTATAGCTATAGTCCCCACTCCAGACTAATATCCAACAATCCTACTGAAAAGTGCATATGGTCGTTTGGTGAAGACGGACAGTATGTGGACTGTGAAGAATGGTCACAGAGATGCTGCCCTGAGGCACTACATCAGAGAACGTTCGACAGCAGGCAAGGCTGAGGTAGAATGAAAGGACCATCTCAAGTCGGGAGTTTCCCATCACTTTGGACTGAATTCACATCTGGCTCTACCCATGAGGAAGTTCTACAATACCAGAGTTTAATTATATTTTTTAATATTTTTATTTATATTTTGAAAATATAATTAAACTTCTGACAAATATAGCAAAGTGAATGGATGACAGAATTCAGAAAAACGGATGGACTGTCACTAACTAGAAGTCTGATACAAGCTTCTCACCATTTGTTGGATCCAAACATCCTGGAAGCAACAGTTGGAACCAGGTAATCTGCCAAACAGATGACCATAATAGCACATGAAACACCAGTCAGTACTGAAGGATCCAGCCAGTAGATTAGTCTGTGAAGGCAAATCACATTGCAGAAATTATGCCAACTGTGCATATTTATTTGTTTATTTCATACTTTTGAACGCAATCAATGGTGGGCCAATGGAGGTGAGGTGGATAATATGATAATTCAGTTATCGCAGAATGTAGTCTTGAAGAATTTAGGTGGGGCTATTAAACATAGATTTAAGTTTCCATCATTAGCCAAACAATCAGAATATCAATGTTTGTTTATAATTGGCAGGTTATAGATATTTAAAGTGAACTGAAGAAAATCTAGAATTGACAAAAACAATGAATTAAATGCCAGAAAGTAACAGAACGCACAATGGATATGGATTTACTGCAGGTCTTTACAAAGACACCATTTCCCACTATGCCTGTATTGAGGCTTCTGTTATCTCCTGAGACTTGTTTGATTGCTTTAAGAAGTTGGGGAGAAAATGCCTAGAGTTTTTACTGAATTGGCCACAAGTCTTTTCTTTATAGAGTTATTTAATGTGCAAGTACAGAATGGCCGAGTCATGTTTGCCGACATAAGTCATAGCATTTCAAATATTATTCATTATGTGAGTTGTTGAGATGCTATATAAATGAAAAGATAAACACAAAAATAGATTTTAGAACTCCATAACAAGTTTTTACAACACACATTATATCTGAGATGGTGTTAACTACAGGTTGGATATTCTTCTCACCACTGCAATCTACCCCATAAACCAAGTGCTCAATATTCATTATACTCAATTCTTATGCGCAAGAGAAATTAATTGCTATTGCAGTAACAGTCATTACATAAAATGGTTATTTGCACTCAACATCAGTCCTAACCTTCAGTTGAGAATTTATTTGACAACCAGCGTAGAAATTCAGCAAATTCTTAAAAATAAGTAAGGTCTGTGCAAGTCTGCAAAGCAACTAGCACAGCGTACAGTTAACTGGCAAATTCTGGAGATTAACAACCATATTTTAATCCTGAGATGGTTGGCCAAATGAAACCTTAATCATGGTAGGCAGTTACTAAGCTGTTGTTTTGCAGTATTATTCACAACAATACAGACAATATTCATCTTTTAACTTTACTATAGTATAAGGGGGCAAAATAGCTGGAGAGAATTTGCCCATCCTTTTCATGGAAAGGAAACCGTTAAACTTGAACTAATGGCCTTAATATTACAGTGTAAAGTTGGTTACTAACTGTAAATATCTGTCGACACCAACATATCATGAATGCAGCTGGAAAAACTGACAGTTTGGTTACCACAAAATGTAAATAAATTTCACACCATCTAATGTAACCTGTCACGAGAGGATGATTATCTACAAAATCAAAACAGCTAATTTGGTGGATTACCAATCATGCCTTAACAAGACAGTAGGAGGTATTGCTAACTGTACTTAACCTACTACCTGTTTCCACCAACAAGTGGCATCTTCATGAGAGATCCTTCTTTCAACTGGAGATGGAACTCATTTTAATACACTCCCTGTCACCAAGTGTTTAACATTACTGAAACCTGCATAAAGGTAAATCCTTCAGTTTCATTTTAAAGTCTGGATAACTGCCAAAGTACATTGGAGCATAAATCTGAACTGCAGAAAACAGATCAACCCCCCCCCGCAAATCTCTGACACCCTATAGCACAATTCAGCAGTACTGACCACAAAACTATCATCTGTAGATTTTTAAAGCTATCTGTTTTACTAATGTCCTTTACCTGGTCTGGCATTCGCTAGGCCAGGCTCACAGCTCTCAAATGCCCTCTGAAAAGGCCAAGCAAGGCACTCAGTTCAAGGGCAATTAGGACTGGGCAACAACTATTAGCTTTATCAGCACCATCGACTTCGCATGCAAGGATAAAGAAAGAAAAAGTTAAAGTGCCCACTAATAATTCTTGGTTCATGATGTCTGCTTTGTCTGAGCTGTGAGAATTAAACTAGTTGGGCTGGTATTATCTGGTGTTAAGGTTTACACTGGAACGAGTTCCAACAGGCTAAAGAGCAGGTTTTCCACAATTGTTGAGTACCTTAACTCGAAGAAAAACACTTCAACAGGTGAAGTTTCAATTCCACAGAATCACCAAATATTCCACAATCTAATAACTTACTTTTCTCCTGCCCAGGATTAGCAACCATGTCTTCAGGAGTCTTCTCACTAGATGAATCCCTGACTCTCATCTCTCTCTCCTCTTAAAGATTTTTCTTAAACTTGCATTTTCCCCCTAAAACTCTCAAGCTTTGAGTCATCTGTGCCAAACTCTTTCTTTGGGTCAATGCCCATTTTGTATCTGATTAGAACCATGCAAAACTCTTTAGAATAGTTTTTTCATGAAAAAGGTGCTATATAATTGCAACTTATATCTGAATACTTACAGAAATACCACTGACACGACCAGCATCATTACAGCAGGAAACCACGGTTTGTCCCAGCGCAGGACATGATCTGCAGCAAGCATTACTTCTCCCCAACCCTCCAAATGTTCTTCAAGCTGGGCAGTTTCTGCAGCCTGAAAAAACAAGTTATTGTCAAATTTTTTTTCCATTGATTAAAACAATGGAATGTAGTAATATTCCTAATCAGTATTTTAAAAAAGCACACATAACTCATCTACATAACACTTGCTCATCCCTTTAAAACAATGCTGCCAGTGAAAACTTTATGAATATTTAATATTTTGAGTAATCATCATAATTGTTGATTGTATAGTGAAAACATCGGGCAATACTGTAAAGCAGAGATGGAGCAGATACCTGATTGAGCTTTGAAGGTTCGAAAATCACCCGTGTTCAGGTTTGCTGAACTCTCAATTTACAGCAGTTAAGCAGAAACGCTAGTAAATGCATTTCAAATAGAGTCAGAGTTATATAACATGAAAAAAGACCCTTCAGTCCAACTCGTCCATGCCGACCAGATATCCCAAACTGATCTAGACCCGTTTGACAGCATTTGGCCCATATCCCTCTAAACCTTTCCTAATCATGTACCCATCCAGATGGCTTTTAAATGTGGTAATTGTACTTCCTCTGGCAGCTAAGTTTTATGAAAGAACAGATGGAAAACCTCCATAAGAAAGTGACAAAATTAATATCAACACTTTGAGCAATGACTGCTTGCAGAGTACAACACTACATTGAAATGTTATGTATCACTGGTCACATGTCCATCTTTCAGAATCGTGCTCAATTAAAATCAACCAAAGAGAAATTATTAATTTTGACCAGTGCTGGATGGACAAATATATTAAAAGAGATGGTCTTTTTAAATGTGCTGAAACCATTATGTTTTGCACAATTTCAGTCCTAATTACATGATACAGAATAACTAAATTTTCCCTGATAATTTGAGATTCTGACATGTTTCACACATAAATGATATGACAGTAACATGATTGAATATTGAATGAGGCATCCCATCCAGTGTTCAAGGCAAGTACATTGCTGCAGCCTTGCTCTTGCTGTTTGTGACATCAGCATAGCCTCTTGGTGTATTACTGCAGGAGACTGCATCATCCAGCAGCGACTGCTATACTGCGTAAATACCAAACAGTCTTCCCCAGCAAACACTGCCAGTTCCAAATTTGTTCCCCCAAAAATATCAAAGACCCTCCCCCAGAAACAAAGGAATGTGATGGTTTGAAAGCAAATGTTTTTGTAAAACCATGAAACCAATAAAATAGCCACTTTAACAATGGATTTTATTAGGCAGGAAATATTAGGACAGAAGACAAAATCTTGGTCAGAGATAGGCTTTACAGAAAATACTACAACAGGAAAGATTTAGGAAGGGAATTCTCAAAGGGCAAAGGAAATGTCGTGGATACCATGTTTCCTGAGTGGGGAAAAGCCACAGTGGAATTTGAACAGAAGGGTGAAAATTTTGAAATGAAAGTTTTATCAGACAGGAACAGTCAGTGAGCAGGGGGATAAAGGGTGAATTGAATTTAGTACATGCCAGGAATCAGGTTGTAGAGTTTGGATGAGTGCAGATTTCTGCAGGGTGGAACTGGTGAGTTTCACTGGGAGAGCTATAATAGTTGTGGAGTTTTATGTACCACAAACATGGATGAAGGCTTCAGCTCACAAAAACTTGAATGAAAACCAGAAAAGGTCAAATTGCAGAGGTGGAAATCTGCGTACTACATGGAGGAGTTGATCTAGGGTCAGGTTGTGGCTCAAGACGGAAAATGACAGAGAGAGGGATAAACTAATCAATTGAGTTGGCAGAGAGACAAAACCTGCTCAAGATGAATAAAACATTTTTTTTAAGATAAGAGGTGACACCTCAAACAAGCTATGAGAAGTTTGCGACATGGAGACATTGGGAATGATGTGATACAATGAAAGCATTTTCAATTCCGAAACTCTGGCCAGAAATCCACCCCCACCACCACCCATCCCCACTCCTCGCCCCACCACCACCACCCCACCTCGCCCCACAACCCCAACACCCC
>NC_063352.1:1690929-1722597 GCF_021869965.1 Rhincodon typus | reverse complement strand
CTATGTAAACTCTGCTTGATTGTATGAATAATAGTCAAGGTAACTGCTGTATAGTTTTCCAAAAATCTAAAATGTTTGGAAGGCTTCTACCAGTCCATACATTATCTCTGTCGCTACTTCCTTTAAAAGCCTAGGATACAAACCATCAGGTACTGGTCAACGCAAATGAAGTGCTGTGGGTACAGGGCAGTCTCTGCGAGAAATCCAGCCATAGATATTCTCTTGGGTCTGCTGATATCATTAACAGCTGCAGCGATGGTTATCATAGTTAGTAGGAACTGCAGATGCTGGAGAATCCGAGACAACAAGGAGCAGGGCTGGATGAACACAGCAGGCCAAGCAGCATCATAGGAGCAGAGATAGTAGGAACTACAGATGCTGGAGAATCCGAGACAACAAGGTGCAGGGCTGGATGAACACAGCAGGCCAAGCAGCATCAGAGGAGCAGAGATGGTTATCATGTTCAGTATTTGTACAACAGTAGCACAGGTAGTCACCATTGTAGCTCATCCGCCCCACAGCACCTGCAGCAGATGTTATTTGTATGCATTTCCTTCCTTCCCTCTAGAAGCAGGATCATAAAACTTTAGAAGAGTGACAGGGCAGGCTTCTTCTTTCAAAAAAAAAGAGAAAAATTACACACAAGTAATCCCATATCCAAGGCTGATAGAGCCAAGTCTGCTCATTTAGAGCTGGGTTCTGTAAACTCCACAAGAATCACTTGGAAGTTTTCTAATCCCTCCTTTATAGAGAATGGTTACAAAATGAACCTCATGACTGTACAGTTGGTCAACTAACCAGCTGTGTAACATTTTGAACACCTACAACATTCCTTCCTGAAGTCTTAATAAAATGACTTTTGTGATAACAATTATTATGGAGTAACTGCTAATTTACAATAAATTTGCAATTCTCAACTCCTGATCTCTACAAGATCCTTAACAGCACCTTCCAAACCCATGATATTTGTAAAGAAAGGCAGCAGATACATGGGAACACCACTATCACAAGTTACCCTACAAGCCACCCATCATCTTGACCTGGAAATATATCACCGCTCCTTCACTATCACTGGGTCAAAACCCTGGAATTCCCTCCCTAATGGCATTGTGGGTCTGCAGTGATTCAAGAACACTGCTTATTTACAAACATATCAAGAGCAACTGAATGCTGGCCAGTTGGCTACACCCACATCCCATGAGTGAATTAAATAAAATTTTATTTGTCAAGGAAATAAACTCAATTGTATTCACAAAAATCAGTCAAAGTTGTCAACAGAATTAGGTGTTCAAACAGACAGACATTCATCATGCATCAATACCTCACAATTGCCTGTTTCTTAAACATTATGTTTACATTATTTAACATTTATTTAGCAGCAGGAGGTGATGGCCTGGTGGTATTATTGCTGGACTGTTAATCCAGAGACCAGACAACATTCTGGGGACCCAGGTTCGAATCCTGCCATGGCAGATGATGAATTTGAATTCAAATTCTATCTGGAATTAAGAATCCAATGATAACCATGAATCCATTGTCAATTGTCATGAAAAACCCATCTGGTTCACGAATGCCCTTTAGGGAAGGAAACTGCCATCTTTACCTGGTCTGGCCTACATGTGACTCCAGACCCACAGCAATGTGGTTGACTCTCAACTGCCCTCTGAGCAATTAGGGATAGGCAATAAATGCTGCCTAAGCCAGCAATGCCCTCATCCTGTGAATGAATAAAGAAAAACAAAACTGATTTTACAACTAAAAAGATGGCTGACTACACTAATGGTAATGGTCTTTTCTATTCCTCACAGCCAAAGAATAGGAATTAGCATACAAGAGCTCCTGTTAGTATCAAATCATTTTAAATATTCATACTTGCACCTCCTCACATCTAAAATGTCACAAAACATCAATTATTCTGAAGTGCTCAAAAGAAAATATTGCGGCCAACAGGTAGATGGAGATTCTGCCGACAGTAATGAGATGAGCAACAAATTAACCTGTTTGAGGATGCTGCACAGGATAAAGTAGGAATTTGATCTTTAATGCTTATCTGAACCAGATGGAAAATAAAACTTCTCAACTTCAAAGAATGGCACCTTGCAAATTGCATTGAAATGTCTGCTAGTTAAGATGTGAAAGCTTAAATTGGAGCTTAGTCATGTCACATTGAGGTTAGAATGCTAACTATGGCAATATATTATGACTTTAAAAATGCAAGCCATTACTCAATTCCACCTATACATGTAGGCCCAAGAGACAGTTAGCAGAGCAGGATGCATACATATTCCAAGCCATATTCTTACAAGACATTATTAACTGCATCCTTTTTTATTTCAACATGTGAGCCCTTTTCATTTTATAGTGTTCTATTAATTTTCTTCACTTAGTAGACAGAATTTCACGAAGGAAATAAACTCATTGTTTCTGCCTTCACCAGGTTTTTTGAAAAGCTGCTGCACACAGAAAACAGGAAACAAAACTCTTTTGTAAAAAAGCACAAGTAAAAATAATCCAACTCCAAACAGCAATTTACAACGTTTTTTTTCCGTGGTGTGCAAGAGAATATTGAGTTGTAACCTGATGCAAATAACATCACTCCCTCAGAAGGACAAAACTGGACATCAACCTCCTCTCTTCCTACCAATGTTTTTCTGAATGTGCAGGGAAAAGAGAAAATAGTGCTGATGCCAGGATCACTGTGAATGTAATAAATTTATTGGAAATACGGTCCTGGATGTAAATCGTAGCAGTACAATATCTTATCATTTCAATTAGTTGAGTTTTTATAAACAATGTGCATAATACAAACAGGATTCATATTCAAGTACAGATATCAAACGCACCATTTCCCATTCAATTTTCTCCACGAAAGAATTTGCAGTTACATGCCTTTCACAACCTCAGGATATCCTAAACCGATTTACAGCCAATGAAGTACTTTTGAAGTGTAGTCACTGCTCCAGGTGCCTAATTAAATGCACAACTTTCTTTCAGCATTTTTTGGTCAATCAATTTTACATTTATCAGAACAGCAAAATATTATAGAGAGGTTTCAGCAGCTCATTTGTTCCAAAATGAGTAGACCAAACTTCCTTTCCAAAGTCAGAGTTAGATTTTACTCTGACGTTTTTAATCTATTGTCTGTATGCATCAGTTTTGCACATTCATGACCGCACTTGGTTTGGGAATCCCTTAGTGGGAGAGGACAAAATCCTCAACAGTAAACATTAGCTTCTACTGCTTACTGACAGCTGGCTAAGTAAAATATGTCAAAGAAATCCAAGCAAGATCTCGTCCACTGCAGCCTTTCAAGCTGGAGGACAGTTTCATGATGGGGACTGGAAAAAGGATTTTTTTCAAATCAAGAGGGAGGAGAGATTGTAATTCTCTCAAAATATAACTTTTTAAAAAGTACATTTAATTTAAATTAGTAAGCGATGCAAGGAAGCTGCAATCAAAATGATATGGCAAGCATGTGTGATTTGATGGTTTGTATTAATCTGTATTATGCTGAGAAATGATTTTCTTCACAAGATGAAGTTAAACCATTTTGTGACAGTTTTAAAAAGGACCACACACCATTTACCTCCACCAACGGACATTCTTTATCACTTTTGCCAGCTAAATGTAAAATACAGCTAAGAGTCTACATTGCTAAAAATAAGTCCGATACAATAAGGGCGAGTGTGTACTGTTGTGAAAGTAACTTCCATCTTCATTGTGATTTATAACGTCCAAAGCAATTTCTCCAATGCATTTATGAAAATGATGAAATCACCAACATATGAAACACAGCATTGATCACCAGAGCGAGTTGGGTTGGGGGCTTTTGGGCACAAGGAGTGTGTGGCAAGTAAAAGCAAGAGAATGAAGAAGTGAGGTTGTCAGAGCATAGAAAGGGCAGATGTTCTCAAAACACCTCAAAATAACGCTGACTTGGGATCACTGAGAAAGAGCAGAACAAAAAATAAAGCACAAGCAAAAACAAGCCAAAGAATCAAGATTAATTTAAAAAAAAACACTTGTGGTCATGGTGTGTCACTTTCAAATAAATTTTTGAGGGTTTATTCAGCATTTTTATTCATACAAATGGCAAAACCTGCATGATAAAAGATACACAAAAATATCCATGACCTTTTATTTCCAAGTAACAAAACGGGAAGGAAAAAAAGCACTTTAAAGTGTATGCATAGAAACACCTAACCCTTTAGTTTACCATGAATTTGTCAATGCTTTCATGTAGTCTTCCAGATTGTGCACCTTGCAAAATGTTTACATTAAAATGGCTGATGACTACTACTGAATTTCAATCACAGTAAACAGAATTACAGGCATCTGAGAAGCACTTTGCTGAACTAGCATACACCTATAAGAGAAAGCGAACAAAAAGATCAGGGTGGTGTCATCTTCCTCACACAAGTCCCATGTAGTATATCCAATCTTATCTTTTGAGCTGCTTCTGGAGTCCATAGTTTCTCCCAGCCTCAGTTTTCTTACCGGGTGGCCACCTTCAAGGGCAAGTCAGCCAGTGAAGTCATTATCCAACTGGAATCACATGAATCAAAGAGATTTCTTTCCTTAGGGCCCCAGTTTTCTAAATTACCTTTCAGTAGGGTTTAGTACTTTGTGACTCGAATGTTCACAGGGCAGATGGAATTTAGGTTTTCAAAATCACTCTGTACTCAGTAGGATAGCAACCGTTTCTGCACCTACCCCCTCGATACTTCTGCAGTTCTTGTATGACAGAAAGACAATCATGTAGTAATTCAGACCGGGCGCTATGGCCCTTGACCTTGGGGTGCAGACCGTATAAGCATATCCCTGAGTGCAGCCTTCTGACTAATCACTCCGAATGCACGGGGATTCCTAGATTACCTCAGATTAAGCCCCAGAATACATCAACACCTGCCATGGTACGGCTATAGATGCCTGTGGCTGAGTTGATTCTGGTGGATGCCTGACCTCATTGAACCAGAGAGATCCACTGTATTCCAGTTCATACCCATGCTGTCCAACCTTCATACAGTTGTGCCAAGTTATCTAGATTAGTAGCCTCTTTAATCACGTAATCAACCTAGAAAATACAATGAGTGAGAATTTGTTTTTGATTGATACATTGACATAACTGAAGTATGTGTTAAAGCCCAACAATAGCAACTAAAACAAAACTTAAGTCAGTGTTCGGGGACAAATTTAAACAGTTTCCTAATAGTTAACATATTTATTTTGAGAGTAGGCAAAAAATTCATTTAATTTTCATGACTCAAATTTGAAACAGTATCTTAATTTTCTGAGGTATGTAAAAGACTAAGAGACAGCAAGAGTAGACCATTCAGCCCTTCAAACCTGCTACACCATCAAGATCCTAGCTACTTCTCCACATAGTGTTGAGCTTGCTATCTCACCTGGATTTGCTTGCCCCATCCTAAGGATTACAGATATAGCCATCTCTGATCATGCTTGTAGATTAATCACTACCCAGATCCTTCTTCCATGCCCCAACCCTATTCGCTCCTATATCCATTCCTGGATAAAGCCCTCTTCCAGTTCACTTACAACTGCACTTTTAAAATAAAACGTGCTTAGTCTTTGGTCCACCATTTGCCACAAGATGTCTGCAGCTACTAATCTGCTCAAGTACACGGTCGCCTCCATCTTAAATCGACCTTGGCTCTCACCCTGGCTGTCCCAATGGTACAGCCCCATCTTAACTCATTTAAACAAAGGGACACAAACTTGAAAGGACAGAGCAGATACCTAATTTAGCCGGACCACAAAACTGTCATGCCTTGTTCCAGCTTGCTAAAACTGATCAAACAAAGCAAGATCATCTTGGGATACAGAGAGCTAACCCTTACCTTCATTTCACCACTGCAATCTTAAACACCCTTCCCCTCCAACAGCAAGTGCCGTAGTTCATGGACTTCTGTGTCACCAAGATCAAGGCGATATGATCTGCTGGCTTGTCACACCCTCCACTAGCCCACCTAGCCAAATATTCTTCACGTTTTTCCCCAAACTTGCATCTTTCCCTGGTTTCTCCCATCTCCCCTCATGCTCAGAGCTCACCTTTCCATGAGACGCACCTCCTGCTCTCTAGACCTTATTCCCACTGAAATTCCAACTTCAACACCTGATTCCAATGTTAGCCATTATTGGGATTGCTTTGCTTTCTTCAGTTGTTTCTCTCTCTCTCCCCCCCACTTTTAAATCTGTCATCACCCTGGTCTGCAACATACCAACCCTTGACCTCTGTCTTGGCAAACTCCATTCCATCTTCAACCTCCCTTAATTTTCCAAAGTCCTTGAACCAGTTGTTGCCTCCCAAACCTGTTTGCATCTTTCCCAGAACTCCACGTTTGAATCTCTCCAATCAGGTTTCCCCCATCATACAGTACCAAAAGGGCTCAAAACCACAAATGTCATCTGATAGACTGTCAATTTCAACCTTTCTATAGCCTTTGGTACAGTGGATCACAAGACATAGGAGCATAAGTAGGCCATTCAGCTCATCCAGTCTGCTCCACCATTTAACAAGATCATGGCTGATCTTATAAATCTTAACTCCACTTACCAAACTTTTCACCGTAACCTTTGATTTCCTCATCATTTAGAATCTCTTTACTTAATAATCCAGCTTCAACAGCAATACGCGATTATTGTGAACCAAGACAAATCCGGCCAAGTTGCTCTTGAGCTAGTGATGGTGGTGGGCTTCCTTCTTGAAATGGTTGTAGTCTATTGCTGTACACTCAGTGAAATCAGCTGAACCCAAGTTTGGTAGGGCCCAGCAGAACAACAATTGCTTATGACTGAGGTCCAGCGTGGTGTTCTCTCTAAACTGACCTATGTTGCACTGACATCATGCAATATTTACAACTTTGAAATGCAGTAATTCATTTGGGATGCCTAATGCTCAACTGTTGCGAAAAATACATGGCAGATTTGTTTTGCTTCACAATATTCACCCAGCTTGCGAAGTTTGAAAAATGAAGTAACTTCCCATTTAAGATCACATGACAAGTTAGCAGATATCTCTTTAAATTGATTGAGATCAGTTACCCCACTCTATATCAGAGGTCCACTGTTTCACAGTACAGCCTTTGTTGGGACCACACCCACTTGGTCCAACGAAGCCAGCAACATCAACAGCTTCTACACTCTGACATGGTCACTTCCAGAGACTACACTGCTACGCTTCACATTCAAACTTTGCTCCTCAGTGAGGGTACCCATTAACACATCAAGGTTAATTTCCGTTCTATGTTATGAGACACAGCTCTACATTGCACTATCCTCTGACAAACTTTAGGTCATCTTAAAGGTTTCTCCAGCTGAACAACTGAAAGCAAGAAGCCACTCTGTTGCCTCCTAAAAGAAACTCTGGTCCCCTTGACACCTAGCTACTCCCCAACCTGACTATCCAACAGGGAGCAAGCTTCGAAGCACAGAAAGTAGTTGGGAAGGCCAATGGAAGGTTGCTGTTTATTGCAAGAGAAATGGAATGTCAAGATAGAGACTGTACAATTAAACAGGACATTAGCAGCACAGCTAGAGTATTGGGTATAGATTTGGACTTTTTATTAAAGAAAAGGCCATAATTGCACTAAAAGCAACCCAGAGGAGATTCACTCAAATGCTTGCTGGATTGGGATGAGGGTAAAAGTCATGTTAGGAAAGAGGATTGGAAAGACTGGGCCGGTATCCATCAGAATTCAGAAGAATGAGGAGAATCTTATTGGAATTTATAGCATCCTGAAGGGAAGGTAGATGAAAAAAGGATGTTTTTTTTTTTGGGAGAGTCGAGAACAAGGGGACATGGTTTAATAATAACAGACCTCCAATTTAAGAAGGTTTGAAGAAACATTTCCTCTTGAAGGGTTGAGGGTTTATGGAACATACTGCCCCAGAAAATGAAAGCTGGGCCACTGAATTTCTTTTTTTTTTTTTTTTTAAAAAAGGAGGGAGGGAGACAGATTTTTGATCAACATGGAACTAAAAGGTTATCAGCATAGGCAGGCAACTGGAGTGGAGACCATAAGCCACAATCTTCTCGAATGGCAGAGCAAACTCAAAGGGTTGTATGGCTTACTCCTGCCCCAAATATGGATGCTTCTATGATAGTATTATCTAATACTTAGCGTTTTGTTCAATCCAGAATTGAACAAATATCATTGTAAAATTAACCTTCCCCTTCATATCGCCAGCTTTCACTTTTACGTTGCAACTATCACTTCAGCGTGCATCTCTGTTTCCTCACTATGCCAGCCTCTGACACCCTGTCTCACTCCAGTACTGCCGAATCAACACCCTATGCCTCTCACTCTCCAACTGACTTTGTTCTCATTCATCCTTCCCTCCTCAACCTTAAACCATCCCAGCTCTGAACCTCTCATACTAATGTGAAATTTAATCCTCCACCTTTGGCTCCTATACAGCACCCCCTCTCCACCACTGACAGCTGGGCCATCTGCTGAAATAGCACAATGCTCTGGAACTGTTTCTCTACCAACATCATTGCTCTTTTTCCATAATGTTAAACCTCGTTGTAATCTGCCTCTTGAACCAAGCTTTTTGTCACCATCCCAATATCCCCATACTATCAGTATCAGATTATCTTGTAAATCTAAGGTGGTTTTCTATTTTAAAAGCATTATTATATGCAAAAACAGTTGAGTTAGGTTTTCTATTAAAAAAATACACATTAAAAAGACAAAAATGCCATGACAATGCTGTACCTGTTCAGCAACAGTCATTCTCCTGTTGGGATCCACATCTCTACCTTCCAACTTGGCCTTCACTCTTTTCCACACACTGACAGCATAGGAATTCCGTTCCTGAACAGCTAAAAGCAAAAAGAGTATGTATAAATAAATAAATAAATAAATAAATAAATTCCAATTTGCATTAAATTAGGCATCTTAGCAAGTACAATTGTTATTAAAGGCAAACAGAAAATGCTGGAAATACACAGGTCAGCCATCGACTGAAATGAAAGAAAATGTCTTTCAATAGGTCAATCCAAAATATCAAACGTGGTTCTCTTTCCATAGATGACGTCAGAGTGGCTGAGTATTTTCAGCATCTGCAATATTTCACTTTCAGGTAATACACTAAAGTACAACAGTCTCCATATACTCCAAATATCTACAAAGGGATAGGGTTAGGATTAGACTTACGGTTTCAGGTAAACAGCAATCTGTTTGCAAAAGGAAACTTACCTTTCCCAGTCTTGGGATCTCTGGCTGCCTTCTTAGGACTTGGAGCAACATTCTTTCCCAGTCCTATAGATGTTCCTGGTGGAGTATTCGCTGAAGCAGCCAGGTTTCTCTGAGCCATCTTCCGTGCATTCTGTGACATAACTTCTGGTTGTGTCTTTTGAGTTGTACTGCTCCGAACCGCTGCAGGGACAGAAGTTATTGGGTACTTAAAGCAATAGCTTGCTTTACTTGTAGAAAGTAACAGACTAAAAGAAAAAGTTTATATTTCGAGATAGAGGACAACACAATGGATTAAACACACTGTTCTTTCACTTCTAAGACCAGTGTTCTAATGCAACCTAGACAAATGCAATAAAAATTATACTCAAAATTTGCAGGAAGAGGAGAGAGTGAACTTGTGCAATCACAACTTTGTTACAAGTAGCCACCTACTCAACAATAAAACTTAAAATTCAAAAGTTGGTAATTTCACTCAGGCAGTTGTGGTAAGAAAGTAGAATCATTGCTCTTTCTATATTGAAGATTTTCAAGGTGAAGACTTGGTTCTTACGACTAAAGGAGTCAAAGGATAAGGGGATAAAGTAGACAGTTACTGAGTTGGATGATCAGCCATGACACATTGAATTGTGCAGCAGACCCAAACGGCCGAATGGCTCACTCCTGCTCCCATTTTCTAGATTTCTATTCTGTTTGAACAATACAAATCCATTTATCTACTTGATTCCATTTGAATGAGTTTGTAGTGACCGAGTTCAAAGTAATAATTTGTTTGTAAACTGAAATTTGGTACGACAGAAAAGAGAGGGGCTTGCTGTCAAACTTTTTCATCCTGAACTCATCAGGACAAATGCCAGAATACCAAATTTCAAATGAACAATTTATACCACAAGAAATTTATCGTTAATCATTTATTATGTAATAAATTCATGTCATAAGATTCAAAGACTTAATGGTGACAGTCAGCACTACTTCAAAGAGTGGCAAATCAAGGTTGAAAATTCAGCACGAAGTTGAACATAAATGTTTACCTGCTGCAAAACTGGGCTGAAATGCAGAGACAGAAGTTGGGCTCGAACACTCATTAGATTTATCTGTGACGAGTGGAGATGCAAAGCTCACAAGATCGTTGTAGATGCTGAAAGACAAGGACAAAAGTTACAACTGACAACAAGGCAAATGAAAGTGATAGGAATCAGTTGAATATCACAATTACTGGTGAACTTGTATATGCTTGCTTCAGGAGGCAAGTGAACTGTGAATTTACACTCAGGCTATGTGAATTGGGAGTTAATGAAATAGATGGTTATTCGCTGTCCTGCTGTTTTCCTTATTTGTGAATAAAGCACGTCATGTGTAAATCTGATAGGAGGCTTCTCTTTCTATCCCCAGCTCTGCTCTCCTGCTGAAGGTACATGGTTACAAGGGGATTGGTTCTAGGGACAAATAGCACAATTGTCCAGTCCTCCAGAGCACTAGCAAGCAGGGAGAAGAGACTGTAGCCACGCTGAATCCTGTCTTCATTTGATGCCCACTCAAACACATCGTTCCCTATCAGCCTCTCACCTCATGAGGTTAGGGAAGCTAATACTGACATTCTCACCAGTAAATAACTGCGCACAGATCAGGGACCAAGCACAGAACCTTCCTGACTTATGTGGCTTAGTGTCAGATGGTAAAGGTCCATTTATCCATGAGCCAGTGAGTAGGTCCTGAATAATTAGACTACATGATAATAGGTCATTATAACAAACAATGGATTGATGCATTTTCTACAAATGTTCATTTCTCAGGTAGATTGAAGGTTACAGGTTTGAGTCCTCTGACTTGGAACTAGAATATTATCTTGCTGCCAAGAAAAGTTATGAACTATGACGAGCAGTGGAGGACTTTCAAAGCAATTTTTCAAAGTGCTCAGCAAAAGTATATTCCAGTGAAAAGGAAGGACTGTAAGAAAAGGGGTAATCTGCCATGGGTGTCTAAAGAAATAAGGGAGGCTATCAAATTGATAGAGAAGGCATACAAAGTGCCAAAAACAGCATGAAACTAGAAGATTGGGAAAACTTTAAAGGTCAACAGAAAGCCACAAGAACAGCTATAAAGAAAAGTAAGACAGAACATGAGAAAAAAACTAGCACAGAATATAAAGAGAGATAGCAAAAGTTTCTATAAATATATAAAACGAAAAAGAGTGGCTAAAGTAAACATCGGCCCTTTAGAGGATGAGAAGGGGAATTTAGTTATGGGATATAATGAAATGGCCGAGGCATTGAACAGGTATTTTGTATCGGTCTTCACACACTAACAACATGCCAGTAATTGACAAAGAGACGAAGGTAGGTGAGGACCTGGAAACAATCATTATTACGGAAGAGGTAGTGTTGGGCAAGCTAATGGAGCTAAGGATTGATAACTCTCCTGGCCCTGATGGAATGCATCCCAGGGTACTAAAAGAGATGGCAGGAGAAATAGCAGGTGCGCTGGTGGTAATTTTCCAAAATTCACTAGACTCTGGGGCAGTCCCAGCAGATTGGAAAACAGCAAATGTGACGCCACTGTTTAAAAAGGGAAGTAGACAAAAGATGGGGAATTATAGACCGGTTAGCTTAACCTCTGTAGTGAGGAAGATGCTCGAGTCTATTATCAAGGAAGAAATAGCAAGGCATCTTGATAGAAATTGTCCCGTTGGGCAGATGCAGCATGGGTTCATGAAGGGCAGGTCATGCTTGACAAATCTTTTGGAATTCTATGAAGACATTACGAGCAAGGTGGACAATGGGGACCCTGTGGATGTGGTGTACCTAGATTTCCAAAAGGCCTTCAACAAGGTGCCGCACAAGAGGCTACTGCATAAGATAAGGATGCATGGCGTTAAGGGTAAAGTATTATCATGGATAGAGGATTGGTTGACCAACAGGAAGCAAAGAGTGGGGATAAATGAGTGCTATTCTAGCTGGCAGTCAGTGACTAGTGGTGTGCCTCAGGGATCGGTGTTGGGACCGCAATTATTTACAATTTATATAGATGATTTGGAGTTGGGGACCACGTGTAGGGTGTCAAAGTTTGCAGATGACACTAAGATGAGTGGCAGAGCAAAGTGTGCAGAGGACTGTGAAACTTTGCAGAGGAACATAGATACATTGAGTGAGTGGGCAAAGGTCTGGCACATGGAATACAATGTAAACAAAAATGTGAAGTCATACATTTTGGTAGGAGTAATAGTAAAAAGGATTATTACTTGAATGGTTAAAAAGTTGCAGCATGCTGCTATGCAGAGGGATCTGGGTGTCCTTGTGCATGAATCACAGAAGGTAGGTCTGCAGGTACAACAAGTAGTTAGGAAGGCAAATGGAATTTTGCCCTTCATTGCTGAAGGGATTGAGATTAAAAGCAGAGAGGTTATGTTGCAGCTGTACAAGGTGCTGGTGAGGCCACACCTGGAGTACTGTGTGCAGTTTAGGTCTCCTTACTTGAGAAAGGATGTATTGGCACTGGAGGTTCACTAGGTTGATTCCAGAGTTGAGGGGGTTGGCTTATGAGGAGCGACTGAGTCGATTGGGATTATATTCATTGGAATTCAGAAGATTGAGTGGGGGGGGATCTTATAGAAACATATAAAATTATGAAGAGAATAGATAAGATAGAAGTAGAGAGGATGTTTCCACTGGCAGGTGAAGCTAGGACAAGAGGGCATAGCCTCAAGATTAGAGGGAACAGATTTAGGACTGAATTGAGAAGGAACTTCTTCACCCAGAGGGTTGTTAATCTATGGAATTCCTTGCCCAGTGAAGTAGTTGACGCTACTTCAGTAAACGTTTTTAAGGTAGATTTTTTTTGAACAATAAAGGAATTAAGGGTTACGGTGAGAACATGGGTAAGTGGATCTGAGTCCACGAAAAGATCAGCCATGATTTTATTGAATGGCGGAGCAGGCTCGAGGGGCCGGACGGCCTACTCCTGCTCCTAGTGCTTATGTTCTTATGTTCCTGGCAGCAACCCAACCAACACACACCAAGAAAAAAGGATCTTTTTCTCTCCATGAGTTTCTGTACATTAAAATTGAAAGATACAATATGGATAGCAAGCTGACAATTTCTACTCAGTCCCAATGGATCTGGCTATTTTCATACAGGTAGCCTTAAATGAGGAAAATAGCCTGTTGATGATACCCTAAAAGGATGAACTGTTTAAAGGCCATTCGCGATGTTCAAAGGTGTGGGTGAAGTAGACTGAAGATGCACACTGAACTAAATGCAATTAGATCACTGCGTTCAGGACGGATAGGATAAAAGAAAAAGTCATGCAAATTGACATGCAAAATTATGGACAAATACAGACCCAATTATGGAAAAATGCTCCAACATAAAAATGGTAGGCAATGGCATTGGCACCAGTGGTTCAGTATTTTATAATTTATAGTTAAACATTCTTAACTGAACTACGTCAATATAATTTTTGAATACTAGTTAACATATTACTGCAACATTCAACGTTACTCAAGAGACTGGGTATAATAGTTTCCAGTAAGCTGCACAGCCATGTTGTAAACTAAAAGTTCTGTGCAGGCTGTACACAAACCTTTTGAAAATATTGTGCTCTGGGTCATGTAAAAATATTTGAAGGGCATGAACTTAAACAAATCAACTATGCATGACAAACCAAGAGAAGGTAAATTGAGGCAAGTTAGCACGAGTGCCCAGTGGTGAAAAAATTATGGAAGATTTAAAAAGCTTTAAAAATAAAGATCTTAAAAATTCATTGCAACTATTTCACCCTGATACAAACAACTGAAAATCAGGTTCAAGACAGTGATCTGTGTAAAGCAATATCCAAATGGCCAACTTTTGGACATCTTCATTTCATGCATTTCCTCAAAATTAGTACTCAACTGTTCACTGCACATTCATGACTGGTATCGAAGGACAGTTCTTTAAAGCTTTACTGGAGGTTGGTAAAACCAAAAGGGCCAAGACAAGTTGTATAACTTGTAGTAATTTTAATATCTTCCTTACTTTAGGCTCTGAGATTTCATTTCCTTTAGAGTTGGCGTAATCTCCTGTAGCATTTCAACATGTTCCTGACTTCGGAGCTGTCCCATGGCCTGCACTATTGTGAACAGCACAGTTTGGATGTTATCCTGCCAAGACTTGTATTCAGCTAAAAACTGACGCACACTGTCCTCATAGGGGACATCTTCATTGTCTCCTAGAGCTGCTTCTTCATCCTTTTAATGGGTGCGAAGAAATGAGAAAACATTATTTTCTTTTCACAAGAGTGTTTCGCCATGTTAGATATATTTGCTGCCAGTTCCAATCATTTGTACAACAGAACTAAAAACATTTTACCAAATGATTGCAATGGCTGATCACTTTAGGAAACTATTGTGCTTACATGCTGAGAAACTCGATTATCAAAAAATCCAGCAATGGACATTGACAATGAACAGAAATTTCTTTCCAAAAAAAAATGGGATACCAAGAGATACATGGCCAGTTAGTTTGCACACAGCGGACACCCGAGTTGAAAGCACTTTCAAATCAAGACAAAATGAACTAAATTCTCCCTATGTGAGCAAGAAGTCTGGAATGTGGAATTAGCTTTCCTCACAGTCCAGTTCATGGAGAGAGGAACCCATTAACACAAAACCAGCAGTGCTCATTACAGATGCAATTAGAATGACTGTTGGAGATTATGTGGTCATAGCTGAAATCAAAGTACGATTTTACAGAGAATGCCAAATTCTATTTTTCTGTCATTGCTGATAGGATTACTGAACTACTGGCCAGTTCAGCTGTTAACAGGACGTTGGTATCGCTGCAACTATGAACGTGTGTGATACAGCACTAGATGGTTCTCAGGTGTCTACAGACTCTTGGGCTACAACTAACCAAGTCAGCTTGAAAAGGAAGTTGTCTAAATCTCAGGTTCTTCTGTCCAGGTTTCTCATGAGATATTTTGGTCAATATTTTTAAAAATTTCTTTGGAACAATCTCACTTCCTACTTGATCCAGCATGAAGCAACAGTCCTCCTGTTCCACAAGCTTAATCCAAATGCTGAACAGAATAAGGTCCTTTCTTTGCATTTAAAAAAATCCCTTTAGGAATTCGCTGAAAACCTAACTGCTTAATCCGGATTTGCCTGTGGATTTACAAAAATGCGAGTGAGAAGGCAAAGTGTGTGCATTTTAGCCATTGGGTGTAAACTCACAATCTGAAAAACAGCTATTACCACTGTCTCAATTCTGAAACAAAGTCAAAGTCAGAGGATCAAAACCTTGATCGAATTAAGTACAAATACAGCAAAGCATAAAGGCTAAACACATATATAAACATAAAGGCTAAAGGATAAACAGTATGATGATGCTGTCACTTTAAAAAGGTTATTTTGACCTGGGTTTTTCTTGAAAGTCAGAGGTGCCAAGGAGTCTAGGGACCTAGAAAGCTAAAACAGTTTAACAACGGAAGGGAAATGGCCAGTTCTCCCAGTTCAGGGTTTCAGAGTCTCGTTTTTAAAAACCTGTAGCAGTCACAAAATATGTTTTGAGTACTAGAATGGTTGCAAGCTTCAGTAAATGATTCCAAACTGGCTCTCTCTGGATATTGTTCCTTCCTGCCTATAAGAATCTATGTTTGAATTTATCTTTTTGCAAGGGGCTTGCTTATGGGATGTTACTATATTGGAACAGTTACATAGCTGAGTTGCTGTATCAGATTGGTGAAGTTTTCCAATAATTAAGTTTTCTAAATTCTGCTTTCTTTTGTTTGGGTCTCAACTATAGTGTTTAAATAGATTCTGTTTTGTTTAAAACCGGGTAGTTTGACCAACTGCATCACACCTGGAACACCCACTTCACATCTACTTTTAAAATAAAAAGAAGTTAGGGTCTAGGCTACTTCGAATATTTTGATGGGGGGTCTGGCCTGGTCCATAACATTTAGCGGCAACTTAGATCATAAATGTGTGCTTTACAGAAAAGACAAAACTTTAACTACGACTACAAATTCACATGCAAATCTTTAAGTAGTAAAAGATTAGCTTTGGTGTAGAGCTGGATGAACACAGTAGGCCAAGCAGCATTAGAGAAGCAGGAAAGCTGACGTTTCTGAAGAAGGGTCCAGACCCAAAACGTTAGCTTTCCTGCTCCCCTGATGCTGCTTGGCCTGCTCTGTTCATCCAGCTCTACACCTTGTTATCTCAGATTCTCCAGCATCGGCAGTTCCTACTATCTCCAAAAGATTAACTTTCACTTGTTGCATCTGCAAACACAAGCAAATGAATTCAGACCACTTCCACAAATGTGATCTTATGTATATAACTGGAATGGAGGTAGGGGTGGTTGGAACAGGGTTAAAGTTTAAATGACTGGTGAAACGTTTAGTGATATGCAAAAATTAAGGGCTGGATGCAGTGCAGGCCATCATGGTGGGGACAATGCAATCGGGCCCACTTAACAGCGAGATATCCTGTGTCAGCCTCCTGTCTTAGGATAATGTCCCCAAACAGGCCACAGGATGGAAGAGGCTAACACTGGAATCCACTAGAGAGGGGATGTAGTCAGGCTCATTAATGATCCATTGACATGCATTAGACTTGAGGCCACTACAATATAGTGGTGCCTCCGGTGGTTAAAGGGAGGCCGCACAGGTCTCAAAAGGTTGTGGGCCTAGTGCACGAAAGTAGGGCTAGTGTAAGCAGTAGTGTAATTTTCAGACAGATTTGATGGACTGAAGGGCCTCTTCTGTACTGTATGACCATGAGCCTCGGAAGGTAGCCCAGCAAAATCTATCCAGCTTGTCATCAGCCTCCTGGAGGGGGTGGGGACCTCACCAACAGGGACTTGATGACCAAGTCAGGGAACCTGGGATCAAGCAGAAGGACAGTCACCAACAGCCATCCTTGTCCTTGCAGCCCTGGTGCACCCACTCCACCATGGGTAGGGCCTTTCTGCGACTGGCTGAGTGCAGTGCTGCCAGCAACCAGCACTCTTGCTGGTGGCAGTGAACAGCTGCTAGTTGGCTGCATTTCTGACACTTGTAGGGAAGATTGAGAACCTGGCAGGCACTCTGCTCCATTGGGTCTCTCCTTCCCCACCTTCCCCATCAATTCTCCAAGAGGTGAGATGAGAACACTATTGGCCTGACTGAATTCCAGCCTAATTTCATCTGTCATGTTCTGTCTAACATTTGGGCAAATAGCTGATTACTCATTTACCAAATTTGAAAGTGAGTGATGACCCACTCTCCTGGAAAGGTGGATGGTTTGATCACCTGAAACTAAGGTGCTGAAACCAATCAGGTCCGGGAAACACTCTACAGAGTGAACCACAAGGTTTGTCAAATGGTTCAGATCATCTTCATTCTAAACTATCAAAGAAGTTATCAAAATAGTATCAAATTCTCAAAGTATGCAGTAAGAAAGGCGGTTTAGGCAACGATACTGGCTGTCTCGAGATCTGGTATGATTTTTCCACTGTGAACTTACCCAACACTTATTAC
This sequence comes from Rhincodon typus, assembly GCF_021869965.1. Taxonomy (NCBI): domain Eukaryota; kingdom Metazoa; phylum Chordata; class Chondrichthyes; order Orectolobiformes; family Rhincodontidae; genus Rhincodon; species Rhincodon typus. The sequence goes on along the minus strand of NC_063352.1, from coordinate 1,704,883 downwards.
AAGTTGATCCTCCACTTATAAAGGAAGCCCAATCCCAACAATCCAAAACAAAATCAAAATCAGTATTGTCAATATCTACAACACTCAACTTGGAAGAGGTTCCTACAACCATGCACCACTACCTCACATCTTTCATTGTAATATTTGATATCTATTAACCTACAGAACCAATAGACCGCCACTACATATTTCTGTGAATAGTTAGCAAAATACATTAATTTTTTAAAGAAAGAATGGAAAACATAAACATAAACCCCACAGACCTTCTGGAAAAACCCAAGTTAAGTCAGATAGGGAGATTACAAGTAAAATAGTCAGCCGACCATGAAAGTAGAAATAAAATTTGAAAGCCAAATCAGCCATTTCCCCCCCACCCAAAAAAAATTGAAATGAGATCATTACCTTTGCCATTGCTTTAAGTAGGTGTTTAACATCTGCCAATAGTTTGTTATGGCCAGTAAGCACAGTTTTAATGTTATCCACTAGCGTCTGTATTGTTTCACAAACTGCTTCAATCTGTTGCTCCTTCTCAGACTGCACTGCCCTCTGGGTTGACATATCTTGAGTCAGTTGTTTGTGCGCAGACGAAAGCCATTCAGAACTTCCTATGGGATGTTCAAGACTGGAAGCCTGAAAGAAATAGTAAGCATTACACTCTATTTCTGCTGTTTTGGGTATTTATAATCTCATTTCCATTTATGTGTGAGACTTCACTTCCAGAATCAGCTGCTGCAGTTAATCAGTGCAACAACATTTTAAACTCAGGTCTCCAAAACCTCATTGTTGTGCATCGTTGCTGACAGCATGTAGATTATATTATGCTGCTACAATGCTTCAATCCTAGTTCCAGATAATGAAACAAGCAGGCGGGAATTTAAGTGAAGATAAACAAAGATATGGATTGGTTGGGCTGAAATGGATATACATAGAAACAAGGAAACATGAAACTTATATTCTACTTAGTTTGTAGATGTAAATTTATATCTAAGCAAGCTATGGGCAACATTAATGCTCCCAGATGACTGGCTGTCAAATCTTAGCTCACGATTTATTGATTAGATCAGTTGGAATGTTGTGTGGGAAGGTGTGGAAGGTGTTATTCTCACGTTGCTGCATTACGCCAGTGTTAATCCTAAATCACAGTACTGGTGAGAATGAGAGGTTTGTAATAAATGCAGGTTAATAAGCACAGATTTAAAACTTTGTTTTAACCCACACGCAAATGGTTACAAATTGGTGTAGCCCAAAGATAAAAAGTTTGTGTAACTCTCCTGTAGAGCACAAGATGAATAAATACCAAGCTGAACTAACTTTAAAGTTTAGATTAAATCAAGTCTCCTTTCTCTCTTTCCCATTAATAATACTAAAGCATGTTGAGACAGGGAACAAGTAGTGGAATGATAGCTAACTAACCCATTCCCTGCTTTCAGACTACAGGCAAAGAGCTGCGATTCAGACTGGCAGAAGGTGGAAAGTGATCCAAAGGACCTGTGCTTGGGCTGCTCTTATTCACAATATACAAATCAATTCAGACTTTGGAATCAAACACGCTATTTCTAAATTTGCAGACAACTTCTGATGTAGGGTACAACTACTAAGAGGTGCTGTAAAGCTACGATCGAGATGCTCTGAAATTACACATGGAGTCTAGCAATGCAACACCATGAGAGTTGTGGAAGAGGATGCTGCTGTTGCTCAAGTGTTTTGTAGAAGCCAAGGATCAAGAGGAGAGTGAGAGAGTCAGGGTGTTGCCATAAATATTTCAAAACCTCAGTGTTGCATGGCATTGGCACAAAAATCCTGAGTCTGTGTTGATCACAAACCAGCCACACAAATTCCCAATCATGCTAATAAACACAAAGAGGAGGGGAGGTAAGAGAAACTGAAGAGGAAGTGAAGCATTATCTAGTTATTCTTCATGTGCTGTTCAAGATATGATAACAATTGGTAGAAAAATGACAGGTCAGGTACTGTTGCTCTCTGCCAAACATGGATGGGCAGAGGAGTGGAGGGATCATTTAGGTAGCTGGGAAACCGGGGGCAGTGAAAGAATAAAGCAAAGAGATATATAATGTCAAATATCTCAAGTTACAACACATTCTTTAAAATGCAGCAACTTTTATCATAAAGGAATGACATTTGAGAGCTTCATAAAGTAGGCTGTTTGCATGAAATATTTAATTATCATCTGAATTCTAATATGCATGCCTCAACAGCATCTAAAATGTGTCAAGGCTCATGAATGTTACCATCAACCAACAGCTTTAGAAAGTTTCAACTACAGTGGTTTTCCTTAAATGGGGATCTGTGCAATACATGACCACATTTCAAAAATATTTATTAAATGAAATTGATTATTTGTGAAGATGCACACCTTCACAATAGACACACAGTTGCAGCAGTGTGTAGCAACTACAAGATGCACTGCAGTAACTCACCAAGGCTCCAACAGTAACTTCTATGACCTAAAAGGACAAAGGCAGCACATGCACAGGAAATTCCCCTCCAAGCTAAAAACCATCCAGAGATGGAACCAGTTACACGCTACAGAGTTACTGGAACAAAAAATTCTTTTCAACTCACCAAACGTTTAAGCAGGCGGAGTTCAAGATCTGAGACTGAACTGCTAAATTGTGATGCAAATGAACACATCTGTTGGCACCGCTTAATTAAGTCAAACAACGCTGCATCCAAACTCAAGGCTTCTGGTGTCCTGGTTCGCAAGCTTTCAAAATGAAGTATTGTGCTACAGAGGAAAGTCACCTGAAGAAATGGGAAACATTATTAACAATGCTAAAGAGGAAATCCTTGATTCTTTTAAGCAAAAGTCCATTTTTGGAAAGCTACAGGTTTGGGTTGTTAAGTGGCAAATAATATTCAAGCCACACAAATGCCGTAGAGAGCGCATTTAACCATCTTCCATCGAAAGCCCATTAACATCCTCCTGGAGGTTACAACTGGCTAGAAACTTAACCAAACCAGCCATATAAATACTGCGGCTACCAAAGCAGGCCAGAGGCTAGGAATCCTGCATTGAGTAACTCACCTCCTGAACCCCCAAAGCCTATCCACCATCCACAAGGCACAAGTCAGGAGTGTGATGGAATACTCTCCACTTGCCTGGATGGGTGCAGCTCCAACAACACTCAATCAGTACACTTAACTGGCACCCCAATTAACACCTTCACCATTGGCTCACTCCACCAGAGACAGTGGCAGCAGTGTGTAGCAACTTGCAAAGACTCTTTCAACAGCGCCTTCCAACCATTAATTTCTACCACCTAAAAAGACAAAAGGTGGCACATGCACAGGAAGGTCCCCTCCAAGCCAAAAACCATCCAGAGATGGAACCAATTTGCGGATATTTCAGGTTCATTGGGTCAAAGTCGTGCAATTCCCTCCCAAAAAGAGTTCTGTGGGTGCACTTAGGTTCAGGTGGTAGTTCACCATCACTGTCTTCAGGGCAATTAGGGATGGATAATAAATATCTCAAACAAATATTAGCTTTAAATTTTTCTGATGAGTTGTCAAAAGACACACAGAGCCAAAAATGGGGAAAGAAAGCAGTGTGCGCCCTTACAGCACAGGAAACACTCAAGAAGCAATGCTGATGTAAATCACTCAAAATATTCAAACACCATCTTGGCTTAAGTCAAAATGCAGTTTTAGCTTTTCTAATGACTCTTGAACAACGTCATACATACTTGGTTTGCTCGTTGACTTTCCTTCATGACCACATTCCTCCTTTCAGTGATAGTAGCCTCAAAATCTTGCAGAACAGGAGCCAAAGCAGGATTAGCCCCACCAGCCCATTTCAAACGCTGCTCAATGCTAGCTTCTAAAGCTGCCAACTTTTCCTGTGGGGTTAAATATTTGTTAGATAAAACGATTAAGTGATAAGCTTTGGTCATTTTTATACCAGCATACTTCTAGGCAGCTAATAAAAAAATGACAAGAAATGGCAAATATTTCATCACTGAAATTTAAAGAACACAAATGTCTTTAAATTTCTATAACTGAGGCAATAACAGAGCCTCTAGTCCTGGATAACTTCATTTGGCTTGGCAAGCTTTGACCCATGGTTACTCACTTCAGGATTTCTATCTTGAAGTGATAAATATTGTGTTCTTGAAGTGGAATAGTGTGTTCAGTTCTGGAAACCTCATTATAGGAAGGATGTGGAAGCTTTAGAGAGGGTGCAGAGGAGATTTACCAGGATGATGCCTGGACTGGAGGGCAGGTCTTAGAGGAAAGGTTGGGGGAGCTAGGTCTTTTCTTATTGGAGCGAAGAAGGATGAGAGGTGACTTAGAGGTTTACAAGATGATGAGAGGCATGGATAGAGTGGATAGGATAGCCAGAGACTTTTTCCCCAGGACAGAAATGACTATTACGAGGGGCATAATTTTAAGGTGATTGGAGGAAGGTATAGGGGAGATGTCAGAAGTAGGTTCTTCACAGAGAGAGTGGTGAGTGGATGGAATGCGCTGCCAGCAGTGGTAGTGGAGTCAGATACATTAGGGACATTTAAGCGACTCTTGGATAGGCACATGGATGATAGTATAATTTAGGGTATTCAGGGTAGTTTAATCTTAGTAGGATAATAGGTCAGAACAACATCGTGGGCTGAAGGGACTGTACCGTGCTGTGCTGTACTGTTCTATATTCTTTTAAAAATCCCCATTTTGTCGTAAAGGAATCTTTTGCATCCCAACAACAGCTGCTTTGTAAGCCACCCTGATTTCGATTGTGTCAAATCTATGTCATTTATAAAGACCACATCTTCAACAATGTGTGCTTGAGCTATTTATTCTAAACCGTAAATAGATTTGCAACTGTATCAAACTGTGTGTAACAAAAAGGTCAACACTGGCCAGCAATGCTGAAGGCTCATTGCTAGCCTGCACACACAAGCCAACATCTCCATCCACCCATGATAATATGACAAAATGATATCAGATAACGGTTACAGAGGTAGTAGGAACTGCCGACGCTGGAGAATCTAAGATAACAAGGTGTAAAATTCTGAAGAAGGGTCTAGACCCGAAACGTCAGCTTTCCTGCTCCTCTGATGCTGCTTGGCCTGCTGTGTTCATCCAGCTCTCCACCTTGTTATCTCAGATAACGGTTACTTTACTAAGTCGTTCAGCTTTGACTGACAGTCACAATAGGGAAACGTATCCTGCCTGTGCCACAAAGACAGTCATTTACCTGTACGGTAGCAATGGAAACCTCCAGCTGACTAAGTGCGTGCAGTTTCTTTTTCATATTAGATAGAATGCCTGAGCGAGGTGGAGGTGTAACTGTCGAAATAGGCTGGGTTCTATTGATGAGAATATCTTCATGCTGCCACTGTTAGAATGAATGGAACAATATTCAGCACAGATCAATTACTCACTATATGAACATAAAATATAAAAATATAGAGAATATTGCTGTTAACGAGTTTGCATCTTTATGCAAGATGTTCAAATGTATGGAAAAATTTCTAATGCTGAGTACTCAACAGTGATCTTACATTAATGTAAAGGAGGACAGCAAGTAGGGTTTTTAAAAATTATTTCTAAATGCATACATAATTTCAATCTTAAAGAAGAAAACTAACTCCGATCTGGACATCTCTCAAAAGAATCTACCTCATTGTTAGCCTACTCCAATAATTTATAGGGAACTGCTCAAACACGGTTGATCTAATTTCAAATTAGTTTGAGGAATAATCAAGAGCCGCCTGAGATAGTACACGTCAGAAATGGGAATACAAATCTTTTACAGAAGAGTTTCAGAGGGTCAAGTTGTTCTGTTGTAGCAGAGGAATACTCTTCATGTTTGATGTTTATGAAGTCAGCTAAATGCAGCGGAAGATGGAGTTTAACAGCTGCAAGTGTGCATGAAACTGGACATTTTTCAAACAAAAATGGCAAAAAGGAGATAGTTCAAACAATGGGTACTCCCTATACTTTGCTTTTACTTTAAACAAAAAAAAGTAAAAACATAAATCAAGAGCTTACCTGAAACATTGCAATCTGTATCTGCACCCTCTGAAAACTGGTCTTACAAGATGCAATGTTTGTCTCTAACCTGCGAACCAGGTCATGTTTTTTCCAAGCAGTGTCATATGAGCTGGCCAGAACGGTGGCTCTGTTCATAACTAACTGCGAAAATCTGCCAACCTGAATATTGTGTTCCACTGCTTTCTTACAAAGGTCATCCACAGAGACCTTGCTTTCAGCACCAAAGTCTTTGGCTTCTACCTGAGCAATAATGTCCACACCAAGGGCACTGATGTAACTGCAAAGAGTTAAGCCAAGGGCTTGGGTTGGCAGACCAATCAAAAGTTGTCTTACAAAGTCTGCTGTAAAGGCCTTTATTGGCTTGGCCATTTGATCTTCGCTGAAGCAGGAACTTCTGTACATGGATTTTACATTAACCATTGGCACAGGACCATTCAATGAACTGGGATCATCGAGAGGAATAGCCCCTGGAAAAGAAAACAAAGTATGACATTAGAGCAATTACAAATATAGAGACAAAAAGAAACACTGCAGATGCTGGAATCCAAGGTAGACAAACAGGAGATTGCAAGAACACAGCAGGCCAGACAGCATCTGGAGGAAAGGAGCAATCAACGTTTTGGGTATCACTCTTTTTCAGGAGGGAAGTGGGATATTTTTCAGTGCAGGCCCGTAAAATTAATTTGAATTCCTTTAAGATTTATTTGTCAAACAAAAAGGAATTAGAATTCATGGCAACTGAAAAATAAATGCATTTGTTAAACATATTAGGTGTCACACATGAGGCTGCTAAATAAGATAACAGCCCACAGTGCTTGGGGATGGACTGAGGATTAGCTGACTGACAGTAACCAGACTACAGATAGAGATAGTAAGAACTGCCAATGCTGGAGTCAGAGATAACACAGTGTGGAGCTGGAGGAACACGGCAGGCCAGGCAGAAATTTCTGAAGAAGGGTCCCAACCCGAAACGTCAACTTTCCTGCTCCTCTGATGCTGCCTGGCCTGCTGTGCTCCTCCAGCTCCACCACTGTGTTATCTCTAGAGATAAAAGGGTCTTTTTCAGGATGGCAGCCAGTGACTAATGGAGTTCCTCAGGGGTCTGTGTTGGGACCACAACTATTCACATTATACATCAACAATCTGGATGAAGGAACTGAGGGCATTGTTGCTACGCTTACAGATGACACAAAGCTAGGTGGAGGGACAGGGTAGTGTTGAGGAAGTGGGGAGGCTGCAGAAGGACTTGGACAGGCTGGAAGAATAGGTAAAGAAGTGGCAGATGGAATACAATGTCAGAAAGTGAGGGGTTATGCACTTTCGGAAGAAGAATAGAGGCACAGACTATTTCCTAAATGAGGAAAGGCTTTGGACGTCTGAAGCTCAAAGGAACTTAGGAGTCCTAGTTCAGGATTCTCTTAAGGTTAACCATGCAGGTTCAGTTGGCAGCCAGGGAGGCAAATGCAATGCTAGAATTCATTTCAAGAGGGCTAGAACGCAAGAGCAGAGATGCACTGCTGAGGCTTTTTAAGGCTCTGGTCAGACCGCATTTGGAATCGAGCAGTTTTGGGCCCCAAATCCAAGGATGTGCTGGCGCTGGAGGGGGTCAATCCTGGGGATGAAGGGTTCGTCATACGAGTAGTTGTTGAGGATTCTGGGTCTATAATTGGGAGTTTAGAAGGATGAGGGAATCTGACTGTAACTTACAGAATACCGAGAGGCCTGGATAGAATGGACATGGAGATGATGTTTCCAATAGTCGGACAGACTAGGACACTGAGGCTGTGCCCTTGGGAAGGCCAAGTTATTGAATGTATTGACAACAAAGATAAACAGGTTCTAGATAGATAGGTAAGAGGATGAAGGGTTACAGGGAAAAGCAGGAGAATGGGGTTGACAAACATATCAGCACGATGAAATGGCAGAGCAGGCTCGATTAGCTGAATGGCTTAGTTCTGCTCCTATTTTTTATGGTTTACCATGCCTTTGGAAACTTGCGGCAAATTCTAAGATGCTGCTGTGCAAGTTTAGCTGCAACAGCTGCATGTCCAACCTTCGAACAAAGAGTGCCAGGTATAAAATAGAAGATGCATAGACACATCATTCAGATGATACCTTTGGGTGGAGCAATAATCATCCTATTGTTATGTACATGGCTACTAATTACTGAAGTAGATGGTAAAAGTACAATAAAAAATGTAACCTTCACCTCCGACAAAAGTCATTCTGTGACCAGGGTTAGAGGGTTTGAGCCATAGAAAGAGATCAAATAGGCTGGCGCTATTTTCCCTGGAGCCAAGGGGCTGCCTTATAGAAGTTTATAAAATCATGAGGGGCATGGATAGGGTGAATAGCCAAAGTGTTTTCCCCGGGGTGGTAGAGTCCAAAACTAGAGGGCATAGTTTTAAGGTGAGAGGGGAAAGATTTAAAGGGGACCTAACGGGCAACTTTTTCACGCAGTGGGTGGTGCGTGTATGGAATGAGCTGCCAGATGAAGTGGAGGAGGCTGGTACAATTACAACATTTGAAAGGCATCTGGATGGGTACATAAAAGGAAGGGTTTACAGGGATATGGACCAAATGCTGGCAAATGGGACTAGATTAATTTAGAACGTCTGGTTGGCATAGATGAGCTGGGCCAAAGGGTCTGCTTCTAAGCTGTACAGCACTATGAATCTTAAGTTAATTAAGCATGTGCTACATTTAAAAGTCAATTCAAACTTTGGCAATTCATTCTTAAACAACTAAACTGTCACTTCAGTTAATTACATTATTCAATACGATCATATACACACAATTTATTAATTTTGTTGCTGTAAAAGAAATTGCAAATTATCAATATGGAAAAGGGATAAGGAACACAATTTTACTCAAAGCTGTGTGTTGTACAACAGAACCAAACCTTAGTACCCATGTCTACACGAATTGCGGAGACAGCTTGCTGAAACAGCTCAGGCTCCAAAAGTAACCATGTAACTCAACCAGAATGGAAATCATTCTTATACATCTCAAAGTTATTCCTTCACAGACAGCAAGAACAAACTTTTGATATATCGTGTAACAATTAAGACTTTTAAGTATTACCTGATAACGTATGAGCAAAAGTACCACAAAGTCGGAAGAATTCCTTTATAGTTTGCAGTCGTTTCAGAAAGAAGATCTCTTCCAACACTAATCTGTGATTGTCATCGTCAAAGAAATTGACCTGGGTACTGCGGGCCTCTCTGATAATGTCAATCTTCCGCCATGCCAATGGCACCTCCATCTTGTTCAACTACAGGAATAATCATTATATAGTTGGAAATAAGAGATCAATACATGTTGCACCCTGCTAAAATTATATTGTGACTTTAACAACCTGTATTGTACATGAAGGAAATAGTTCAGTGTTTTAAATACTGTCATCGGCATAAGGGGCTTATAAAATTATGTCTTAAATTAATGTACATTTTTACAAAATTGAACAACATGACTCGAGTACAGACAGCTGAAGGTACAAAAAAAGTTACAATTCAACCACATTTCCAGAGTGTGGACAAATTAAACCACATCTACACAATAAATGCACATGAATTTGAGGTTACATAATATAAACTATGCAAACATATTACCTTCTCAATTAATAAACCAAATGCAATTTCCACTTGGGCAAACATCCCATCAAAAGCAACAAGTAACATCTGCCCAGCTGACATTTTAGGCGTCTCTTCCACTGGAACATCCACACTTCTTGGCTGAATCAATTCAGTATACTGGGCACGCAGCATTCTATAGGAATAAACAGAGCAAATATGAAGTCTGAAGAAATCAGGTTAGGTGGATTGGCCATGCTAAGTTGCCCATAGTGTTCAGGGATGTGTAGATTAGGTGGGTTATAGGGGGACAGGTCTGGGTGGGATGCTCTGAGGGTCAGTTTGACTTGTTGGGCTGAAGGGCCTGTTTCCACACTGTAGGGATTCTGTGATCTATGAAATAACTTGCATGCCTCAAATTTTGCACTCGACACTGCAGTTATTAGAAATGTGAAAGTGTGGTGCCCTCTAGAGGGACTGTTTGGGCACAGCAAGTGTGTATCTAACCTGACTGAAGTATCCTTACAGAGGGAAGGAGTCTGAAGCAGGAAGTGCAAGTTAGAACAGTTATTTCAACAACAAATAATGTGCAAAAAAGTGGGGGAAACATGGATTTGAGAACGAATGTGCACAAAGGGCCAGCAAATAAAACAAAATCAATGTTATAAAATTGAGCAATAGTTAATATCTGAAAATGCATAATATCTCACATGCCATAATGGTTGATTTGAGTGCCAGAGGAATTAGTAGCAAGTAAAACTTATTTTCTATGTTATCCTCTTCTTTTTCTGGACTGGTATTACTCCTCTGGACATTATATAAGCTGCCCATAGGTGAAAATTAGAGTCATACAGCACGGAAACAGACCTTTCAAGGCCAACCAGTCCATGCTCAACATAATGCCAAACTAAACTAGTCCCACCTGCCTGCTCCTGGCCTATATCCCTCCAAACCTGTCCTATTCATGTACTTATCCAAATGTCTTTTAAACATTGTAATTGTACCCACGTCCACCACTTCCTCAGGAAGTTCGTTCTGCATGTGAACCACCCTGTGTAAAAAAAATTGTCCCTCATGTCTTTTTTAAAATCTCTCCCCTCTCACCTTAAAAAATGTGCCCCCTAGTCTTGAAATGCCCCATCCTAGGGAAAATTAATCCTATCTATACCCCTCATGATTTTATAAGATTAACCTAAGCTCCAGTGGAAAAAAGATCCCAGCCTATCCAGCCTTTCTTAACAGTCAACTTTCAAAGTAATGAACAACTTGTTTATTTCCCTGGATCTGTGGAGCTTAGAGGGAACATTGCTCAACATGCCATTAAGAATTAAATTACACTTCTGTGGCAAGTTGAGCTAATCTAATTCCCAAATAGAGTTATTCCATGCCCATCTGATATGACAATGCCAAGTTTTCTGGAAGATGCTGTTATGGTGAAGTTTTTGGAGCAGCAAGCAACTCAAGTCAGCAATTTCCACGTCATCTGTTCTGAGGAAGGGTCACCGGACCTGAAACCATAACTGACTTTCCTTAATAGATGCTACCAGACCTGCTGAGCTTTTCCAGCAACTTCTGGTTTTATTCCTGATTTACTGCATCCACAGTTCTTTCAGTTTTTAATTTTCAGGTCGCTGTACATTTGTGGTTGCTAAGTTGTTGATTTACATTGTAATAAAAGGTAAGTGAAGGCAGTTTCATCATTAATTTTAAAGGGACATTTTGGATTAGCAGTGAAGTGACAGACTTTCCTTCTGAAAACTTAACTTCGAACTCTAACTGCTTTTCTCTCCACAGGTGCTGCCAGACCTGCTGAGTATTTTCAGTAGTTTTCTTTAAAAAAAAAATCAGCTTCCGTGATATTTTGATTTTATTTATTTTAATAGTGAGAAGCTTTCAAAAAATGAAAGCATAATATCCATAAGGAATCACTTTCCCGTTAAAAACAAATATAAAATACACAGCAAGTCATGGAGCATCAGTGAACAGTAAATACAGCACAAGGTTGAGGACAGATTCTTCATGATTAAAAAAAACAACTTATAATCAAACATTTTAGTAATTCAGAGAAGGGATGATGGGGAGAAAAAAACAAGGTACCTAAGACAGAAAGCGAGTCAAATGGTGACTGCCCCATAACATGCCTAAATGTAGGAGGTACTTTAGAAGTAGGTGTAAAAGACCAACTTTTGAACAAGCATTGAATAAATCGAAGCTCCATGTATTTGTACCAAAACACACAGGGCAAGCAGCAGCAGTCACAAAAAGAGATTTTTTTCAATGCAGCTGGTGTTATATTTTCGTTCATAAGTAGACAGAAAGCCTGAGTTAAGTTTTAAAGATGCAAATTGAAACACATTACCAGAGAGTAAATTAAACTGTCATGCTCGGATTGACTGTTACTAAAAACGTTCTATTCAATTGTCAGTCATTATTATTAACACACTCATCTGAGGTATTGCTTTATTAAAGCATCTGCAAAACATTCTATCAAGACGACGTTGAAAAGCAGAGCGTATGGATGCGCTTCATCTTGCATTTTTATTATGGTTTGTTATGTGTTTAGAAATGAATACAAACATCAGTGCTTGGCTCTCCTGGGAACCCCTTAACCACTGTTTCTAATTATTATAACTGCTACAAGGGCTTTTAGGCATACTTTCATTGAGTCATACAGTACGGAAACAGATCCATGCTGACCATGTTCTAAACTAAACTAGCCCCATCTGCCTGTGCTTGGTCCATATCCCTCTAAACCTTTCCTATTCATGAACTTATCCAAATTGTTTTAATTGTTGTAACTGTACTTGCATTCGCCACTTTCTCTAGCAGTTCATTCCATACACAAGTGACTCCAAAAAAAAAATTGCCCCTCATCCTTTTTACATCATTTTCCTCTTACCTTAGAAATATGCCGCCTAGCTTTGAACTTAGGGAAAAGACCCTTGTCATTCACCTACGTCCCTCATGATTTTATAAACCTCAACAAGGTCACCCCTCAACCTTCTGTGAAGAATTCCCAATCTTTCCAGTCTCTTTTTATATCTCAAAGCCTCCATTCCTGGCAACATCCTGGTAAATCTTTTCTGAACCTCGCCAGTTTAATAGTATCCTTCCTATAACAGGGTAAACAGAACTGCACACAGTATTCCGGATGGGGCCTCACCAACATCCTATACAATCTCAACATGACATCCTTAGTCCTATACTCAAAGGTTTGAGAATAAAGGCAAGCATGCTAAACACGTTAACCATCCTGACTACCAGTGATGCAAATTTCAGTGATCTGAATAAAAAATTGCCTTTGGGATGCAAGTGTCTGACTGGGTCAACACTGATTGCCCTGAAAGGGGTGGTGGTGGTGAGCTATCTTTATAAAGTGCTGCAGTCCTTTTGGTGCAGGGACTCAGGACAATGTCTCTAGGATTAGAAGTTCCATGAACTATCAATGGAGTTGGCCAGGCTGAGGAGGGATTGGGACTCATGTTCCTTTCAGACAGCAGAAAGGTGTCAGGATCAGCTGCTTGTGTGTCGACAGCCAAGTGCACGTGCTAGCAACGAGAGTTAGTGGTACATTACCACACAAAATAAACAAACAACATACAACCATTTTGCAGCAGCAGCGGGAGCGAGGAACAGGGGACTGCCGGGAAGGTTATTTCTTCTTTTCGGCAGCAGAGCTCAGTGGGAGCAGCCGAATTGCGCTCTGGGAAGGTGAGTGAACTGATATTTGGGCAGTTTCAGTAGGGGATTACTTTGGGAATAGTGATCACAATTCCGTAAGTTTTAGAATACTCATGGACAAAGATGAGAGTGGTCCTAAAGGAAGAGTGCTGAACTGGGGGAAGGCCAACTATAGCAAAATTCGGCAGGAGCTGGGGAATGTGGATTGGGAGCAGCTGTTTGAGGTTAAATCCACATTTGATATGTGGGAGGCTTTTAAAGGGAGGTTGATGAGAGTGCAGGAGAGACATGTCCCTGTGAAAATGAGGGATAGAAAGGGCAAGATTAGGGAACCATGGATGACAGGTGAAATTGAGAGACTGGCAAAGAGGAAAAAGGAAGCATACATAAGGTCTAGGCGACTGAAAACAGACGAAGCTTTGGAAGAATATTGGGAAAGTAGGACCAATCTGAAACAAGGAATTAGAGGGCTAAAAGGGGTCATGAAATATCTTTAGCAAACAGGGTTAAGGAAAATCCCAAAGCCTTTCATTCATACATAAGGAGCAAGAGGGTAACTAGAGAAAGGGTTGGCCCACTCAAGGACAAAGGAGGGAAGTTATGTGAGGAGTCAGAGAAAGTGAGTGAGATTCTTGATGAGTACTTTGCGTCGGTATTCACCAAGGAGAGGGACATGACGGATGTTGAGGTTA
>NC_063352.1:1673326-1690829 GCF_021869965.1 Rhincodon typus | reverse complement strand
TTAGGGTGGACAAGTCCCCAGGTCCAGATGGGATCTATCCCAGGTTGCGGAGGGAAGTGAGAGAGGAAATAGCTGGGGCCTTAACAGATATCTTTGCAGCATCCTTGAGCACGGGTGAAGTCCCAGAGGACTGGAGAATTGCTAATAATGTCCCCTTGTTTAAGAAGGGTAGCAAGGATAATCCAGGTAATTATAGACCAGTGAGCCTGACGTCAGTGGTGGGGAAGCTGCCGGAGAAGACACTGAGGGATAGGAGCGATTTACATTTGGAAGAAAATGGGCTTATTAGTGATAGGCAGCATGGTTTTGTGCAGGGAAGGTCATGCCTTACCAACTTGATAGAATTCTTTGTCACTTCCTCAAAGTTGACAGATGAGGGAAGGGCTGTAGATGTCATATACAGGGACTTCAGTAAGGCGTTTGATAAGCTTCCCCATGGTAGGCTGATGGAGAAAGTGAAGTCGCATACATTAGCTAGATGGATAGAGAACTGGCTGGGCAACAGGAGACAGAGTTGTAGTGAAAGGGAGTTTCTCAAAATGGAGATCGGTGACCAGTGGTGTTCCATAGGGATCCGTGTTGGGACCACTGCTGTTTGTGATATACATAAATGATCTGGAGGAAGGTATAGATGGTCTGATTAGCAAGTTTGTAGATGACACTAAGATTGGTGGAATAGCAGATAGTGAAGGGGACTGTCGGAGAATGCAGCAGAATATAGATAGATTCGAGAGTTGGGCGGAGAAATGGCAGATGGAGTTCAATCCAGGAAAATGCAAGGTGATGCATTCTGGAAGATCCAATTCAAGAGCGAACTATACGGTAAATGGAAAAGCCCTGGGAAAAATTGATGCACAGAGATCTGGGTGCTCAGGTCCATTGTACCCTGAAGGTGGCAATGCAGGTCGATAGAGTGGTCAAGGCGGCATACGGCATGCTTTCATTCATTGGACGGGTTATTGGAGTACAAGAGTTGGCAGGTCATGTTACAGTTGTATAAGACTTTGGTTCAACTGCACTTGGAATACTGCATACAGTTCTGGTCGCCACAGCACCAAAATTTGTGGATGCTTTGGAGAGGGTGCAGAGGAGGTTCACCAGGATGTTGCCTGGTATGGAGGCACTAGCTATGAAGAGAGGTTGAGTAGATTAGGATTATTTACATTAGAAAGATGGAGGTCGAGGGGGGACCTGACTGAGGTCTACAAAATCATGACAGGTATAGACAGGATGGATAGCAAGAAGCTTTTTCCCAGAGTGGGGGACTCAATTACTAGGGGTCACGATTTCAAGGTGAGAGGGGAAAAGTTTAAGGGAGATATGCGTGGAAAGTTCTTTGCGCAGAGGGTGGTGGGTGCCTGGAACGCAGTGCCAGCGGAGGTGGTAGAAGCGGGCACGATAGCATCATTTAAGATATATCTAGACACATACGTGAATGGGCAGGGAGCAGAGGGATACAGATCCTTGGAAAATAGGCGACAGGTTTCGATAGAGGATCTGGATCGGCACAGGCTTGGAGGGCCGAAGGGCCTGTTCCCATACTGTTTTGTTCTTTGTTCTAAGCCTGGAGGCGGAGGCAAAAGCAAAAACCAGACTGCATTTCCAGGGCAGAAATTAAAATTGTGGTCCTGAAGAGAAAAACTGGCAACAGGATAGATGCCAAACTGAACCTGGACTCCTGTTTCACAAGTTAACTCTATTCCAGAGAGGAGTCATTGGACTTGAAGCGGTAAACTCCATTTTGTTCTCCACTAAGGCTACCAGATCTGCTGAGTTTCTCCAGCACTGCTTTTATTTGATTTCCAGCATCTGTAGTAGCTTGGTTTTAAATACTGGATTTATGTTAAGGCATCCCAATTTATATACAGGGATAATTTAGTAGCTCATGTCAACAGAAAACTGCAGCTGCAATGCACATGTGAAAACCCAGTACCTGATACTACCACATGCATTACCATAGGACAAATTCCCAACCAGCTGTGCTAATCCAATATCATTCCATACGTTTTCCAGGCTAATACTAGAGTTCAAGAAATTATTTAATCTCTAGCAATGTCAAACTGACTTGTATAAAGCACTCCCACTGTCACTGCTTCTACAGCTACTTGTAATTACTTCGCAGTTGCCTCAAGGTGTTTCATAGTAGCATAAGCAGCAAAATAATTAACACAAAGGGCCAAGAAGTGCATTCGTCCCTTGGCCTTTAGCTCAAAGTATAACAGAACCAGGCTATTTAAACAACAGATTGGCGAGGAGACAATCAGAAAAGGGAAGAACCAAGTAGGAGGGAGATAAGGAAAAACACCTCTGATTCATATATTTCATTGTTCAATCTGAAAAAAAGTAAATCACTTAAGAAATTCAAATGGCAGCTTCCCCAATTGCAGTCAAATTAATTAAATATTCCCACTACAGAATGTGCAAATCTTTCAACGTGTGCTAGTGCTACATTAACAGCTATTAACACAGATCATGAGTCTTGCTTCAAGTCAAAAATCTGCCAAATTAACAGCACATTGACTAATTTCACCTAGACAATTATAAAATTTATGAATAAATTGACTCGCTACATAACAGTAATGTGATATACTATTAAACATAGCTCAGATTTTCTTGTTAAAAATAAAGCATCTGCAGCATAAGAAATGCATTAAGCAAATAATCATTTACCTGGTGACATCAATATAATGGGCATTGGTTTCTTCCTCCATTCCCATTGCAGCATTTCTCAGATAAGCCTGCAATGAATCCATCAGCATTTGCAAAGAAACGCCATCAGTTGTCTGTTCAATAATATTATCCAGTTCATTAAGCATGTTCTGCAATGTATTTTCTCCTTTCATCATGCATCTAAGAGCTTCTGGAAAGATAATCTGTCTGAAGTTGGTGTTTAGTTCCTGTTGAAAATCATATCCAAGTGTTAACAAAAGGGTGAGTTATTTTAGTTAAGTCAGCAGATTGACACCTGAAAAACGTCCTTTAGTCACACTAACCTGCAAAGAAGTGTATACTCCATTGGCCAAATATACAGCTTCTGATGCTTCCACTGGGTTTGGAATGTCAAGATCCTGCGGAACCAGCTGGCATTGCTCAAGAAGTTGTACAAGACAGGTCACGTTACCACTCATACTACAGAGCTCCTCTAAAAACCAAGCACCATCTCTGGAAGTCAGATCAACCAGCTGCTCCCCAGCACTGGAGGCAGCTCCTTCCATCATGAGGTTGCGTCTGCAGCATAATCAAAGAGGTAAAAATGGACACACTCGCCATCAAGAACTTACCATGTGCACAAAATACTTACAACTAACTAACTTCCCATTGTTTTCTCAATTAGGATTTTAACCTACAGCTATTTCAAAACTGTCAAAAACATCAGACATACAAGCCAATGACATGATCACTAATTTTGTCTAAAACTATTCTTCCCTTAGAACATAGAACAGCACAGTACAGGCCCTTTGGCCCACGATGTTGTGCCAAACCTTTACCCTAAACCCAAGGTCTATCTAACCTCTACCCCTACCTTATACTAGCATCCATATGCCTATCTAATAGCTGCTTAAATGCCCTTAATGAGGCTGACTCCACTACCCTCTCCAGCAATGCATTCCACGCCCTGACCACTCTCCGAGTAAAGAACCTACCTCTGACATCTCCCCTATATCTACCTCCACTCACTTTAAAACTATGTCCCCTCGAAATAGCTACCTCCACCCTAGGTGGAAGTCTCTGGCTGTCCACTCTATCTATACCTCTGATCATTCTGTACACCTCTATCAAGTCACCTCTCATCCTTCGTCGTTCTAAAGAGAAAACCCCTAGCTCTTAAAATGTTTTCATTCAACTTCATTGAATCATGATGATTAAAACAACATGGAAACTCATCTTATACTATCTTTTAAAATAACAATTCTTAAGATAAACTTTTGTTTCTGTTGGTTATAGCTAAGAGCTATGATATAACAGTCAGGCTATACCTTGTTAACGTGCAGAGGGCTGAGATTATGACACTAGCAAGACTCAAGGATCCTTCATCACCATTTTCAAGAAGAAAAACTTTTATGCAGCGTTCAATTTCCTTCAGTTGTTCTTCGCAAACAGGGAGGGTGACAGATTCCTGCTTCAGACGTTCAACTTGTCTGATTAAGCGACTGTTAACATCTGCAGCAAAATGCTGAAGTGTCATCTCAGTAGCAGTTATGAACTGACAAACTGCTGGAGGTTGCTGAGGGGCGTACTGTATCTCATACCTAGGAAACAAGCAGGTTAATGTTGTGTATAATAAAGTTGTTGTTCCATTCAGCCTTATTATTGTAGTTGCAATATTGTAGTTTACTGGCTCACTGCTGAGCCTTGTACTAGATTCATTTCAAATCAAATTCAATTTTTTCTGGAGATTTGTAATTGACCCAATCGTTCCCATCAGCAACTAACTGGTAAATAAGTTTATGTCTCCTGCACTATAGCACCTTGAAAAACAATTCTGTCTATAATCCCGAACAACAAACCTGATTGACTGTACGAGTTCAGCTTGCCAGGTACTGGTCACCATCAGGCACCTTCCAATGGCCATTCCTCCCTGGTGCCTATAAACTTGAGTGTTAAACTTCGGATTTTATAAACATCTGTCTTTACCGGAAGATCTTAAATACTTTCTATGTAAGAATCACCAGATAATGAAAAGAAATGGGCACTATGATTGCTTTCTTCATTAACTTAGAGGGCAAAATTAAGATCCCACTCAAGTCCAGATTATCTAATGCAGTAGAGGTAATTCTATTCTATGTACACTGACCAGTCAGGACCGTAGAATTTACAAGCAAGCTCGATTCAATTCCCATTTAAATTGTGGCCTCAATTCATATAAAACTCACTTTCTGTACAGTTCCTGGCAGTGTTCCACTGTCATGTCACAAATCAGTTCTTCCATCCATGTTTTCCACTGTTCCATTCTATGCTTCTGGAAAACTGCCTTTGGATACTGCAGAGCCACAGCAGCATAACTGTGCAGTTGTTCCAGGCAGCCGCGTAAGATAGTACGACGTTGCTGCAGCAGTGCACCAACCTCTCCTTCCAACTGTTCACATTGGCTGATCAGGTGGGCCTGGCCTGCATTCTGCAGGAATGTTGTAGCTGGTACATAGCTTGGAGCCCCTGAGTTAAAATAAGTGAGGGAAATGTTCAAACCAGAAAGGCACTTAATTTAACATTTAGTAGATTAATATGTAAATTAGAAGCACCAGGCCACTTGGCTTCTTTAGCTTGCTCAGCCTTTCAATAAGTTCATGGTTAGTGCGATTAATCCACATTTCCACCTGCACCGGACAATCTTTCACCCCTTGCTTATTGAGAATCTATCAACCTCAACCTTAAATATTCTGAAGGTCACTGCTTCTACCACCTTTTGAGAAAAGGTCCCAAAGTGCGGGAAAAGTTTCTCATCGGTGTAAGCATTTATTCAAAATAGTGATCCCAGTTCAAAATTCTTCCATATCGAAACATTCTTTACATATTTCCCCCTGCCCAGCCCCCTCAGAATCTTAAATGTTTCAATCTAATCACCTCTAAATTCCAGCAGATACAAACTTAGCCTGACCAACCTTTCTTCAGACAACCCACCCTTGCCAGGTATTCCTCACTAAGAAGCTTAAGTGCACAAACTAAGGGCACTGTTTTTCATTTTAAGCGTATTAGGAAAATAATTCCTAATTTACTCTCATCTGGCTTTCAGTTCAGATGTAATGCAGAATATAAACAATATAGTGTGTCAAATGCCCGTTCACATCACACATTGTCTGGGAAATGGAATTAGATTGGTGTTGAAACAAACTTGAAGTGTCCTCAATTTATACACATGCTCCATATCAGCTACTGACAAAGAAAATCCCACGATTGCTGTTAGGATTGCTGCATCTCAACACCAAAATCAGCGTAATTTGATTGAAGAACATTTTAGATTTTGCCATTTTCTTCAATGAAAACAGAAAGGTGCACGAAGATTTCTTTTAAATTTACATTATTTGAATTAATTCTGGGCATCCTATTGAACACTAAACTTCAGTCTGACAAGATAGGAGAGCTGACACTTCAAATATGTAACTTCCGGAAATTTACATATCCCAGTGGTTCAACTCTGCATGTGAATGGCCATTACCTAGCTCCAGGGGAGTACTGATGTCCTGAAGGAGACTTGCAAGCTGTGTGGCTTCCAGATTTGAAAAGGCAGCCTGATATTGGGCAATCCACTGTTCAAAGTCATTCAATTTCACTTGAATAGCATCCTGCACAGCCAGTTGTTGAGACTGCAGCTGGGTATGTTCTGAATATCTAAATACAAGACCAACAAACAGTTATAATTTGGATTACATTCACACCGTTTGCTATTTTGGAAATTTTGCAAGCAATACAAGAAACTTCCTCTGGATGGAGCTTAAACTCGCAATGGGAATACCAAGTCCCAGAACAAGCTATTGGTATTTACCCTTCAAATTCTTTGCTTCTATCTGGTTTAATCATTTACATCCAACCCATTTCACAAGCAACAGAAAATAAAACGAACAATTCAGAGGATACTTTTTTTTTCCGGTTTGTTCATGGGATGTATTTTTGCCGGCATTTTTGTCCATCCTCAGTTGATTTTGAGAATGTGGAACCCCACTGCATTAAGTGTGCAGCTTGCTTAGTTATTTATTTATTCTTTCACAGGAAATGAGCATCGCTGGCCAGACCAGCATTTATTGCCCTTCCTTAATTGCCCAGAAGACAGTTGAGAGTCAACCACATTGTTGTGGATCTGAACTCATGTAGGCCAGACCAGGTAAGAATGGTATTTTCTTACCCTAAAAGGACATTAGTGACCCAGATGGGTTTTTCCCAACAATCGACAATGGATTCATGGTCATTGTCAGACTGTTAATTGCAGATTTTAAAAATTAAAATTTAAATGTCACCATCTGCTGTGGCAGGATTTGAACCTAGATCCCAGAACATTACCTGGGTCTCTGGATTAACAGTCGAGCCACTAGGCTGTTACTTGCCCTGTAGAGGGTAAAAGTTGACCACATTTCTGTGGGGATTGAGTAATATTTAGGTCAGATAAGGATGTAACATTTTCTTCCAGAAAGGAAACTAATGAATCCGAGGTAGTAGTTCCATGGTCACCATTATGCAGGCTTGCCTTTTACTGCAAATTTATTTAACAAAATGAATTTGAAATCTCTAGCTGCCATGGTGGGACTTGAATTCATGTCTCTGCACCACTGGTCCAAGCCACAAGTTTACTAGTCCAATAACCTAACTGCTTTGATACTGTACGCCTATTAGATTATAATATACCCTGATGTTCATCATTCCTTTTTTAAAAAAATGAGGGTTAAAATTGAGCTCAGCCATGCAGCCTTCTATGTAAAATGGGCAGCAATTCATTGAGTACAATACCTGAAGTGTTTCACAGACTGACATCCATGTGTTGAATTAGGTACCAAGAGACATTCAGATTTACAAGGATTTTATTGTAAACCTATCATTTAGCATAAACACCAGTTCCCCTCTTTCCTTTCTGGGTGTTTTTGCTGTCCAGAGGCCAAACACCCACTCAGAAAGAAACCAGCTCCTCTTTAATATATTTTCTAATCAACCTGTTCAGAGATATTATTACCAGAGGGCAGGCCTCCTGGCTCAGAGGTAAGGACACTACTACTGCACCACAGGACAGATTCTTTTACATTAACAACTCAAACTTTTTAAACACCAGCTTTGAAGTAAAGAAAACATTTTCCAATTTTACGTAGTCTTCCCATGTACCCACAATGAAGTATTTTTCTCTGATTTTAAAGTTGAGCTTCAACCTAAAGCTCTCACCTTTTGTTGTTCTACCCAGAAAGGTTATCAAGATAATAATCTTTACCTTCTGGAACATGAGTTGGGTGGCTCGTGCATTAAGCAAAATTTAGAATGTCAGATTTGACAGATGTAGCTCGTTATCATCAGCCTTGAGTTATTAATTGTGGCTAAAATCATTTTCAGTATTTTTCAGATAACTTTCAGCATATTCTCTCGTCAGTGAAAAGGTTTAAAATTTAATATGGCAGTTGTAAACACAAATTGGCAACAATATGGAAATATGTAACTATTGTGTACACAGTAAATACAGTTTTGATATTATACAGTGTGCATGAAAACGTTAGAATGTGTCAAAAGAAAGCAAAACGATCCTTTAATTGAGAGAATTGACAGAGTAAGTATCAATTTTGTTTTGAAAAGAGGTATACCTTTGCTCCAATGTGAGAGCCGGGTGATCAGAAATATCAGCAGCACCTTCCAGGAATTCAATTTCCTCCAACAATTTACCCTGCAGTTTCTCCACCTTCGTCAACTGTTCCTGCAGACTAAGATAATCCTCTAGACTTGTATCAAGCTTAGGGATGACCGCTAGCATATCATCTCTGTTCTTAAACCAGGTCACCTTTATGTTATGGATGAGGGCAAGTAAAAGATTAGACCAGGAAGAAAATGAAACAAACATTCAGTTCACAGTTTAAGAGGCTTAAATAAATTCAAGCAGTTTGAATTTAAAGTAGTTGAAATCTATGCCTTTGGGCATAAAAGATTACTAAAGCCTTCTGCTTCACGAGCACGGTACCACCTCAGTTTAGACAGAAGAGCATTAAAGCAAATTCGAAGCCCTTTCCTACATCTGTATTAACCACCTCAACATTAACTCTTCAGTTGACCATTATACTTTTAGATATGGCAATGTACTGCAATTAGAATTAAAGTTCAGTGTGTGCCACTTTCTTTAGCCTTTTTTCCCCATTATTTACATGAACAGATAATTGCCTCAACATCCATATGTGAACAATTCAGTCTCAATTCACTCCAGTTATGTTAGGAAGTGAATTTTCCTGGCTTCCCATTTACTGCAGAATTGGGAAGATGTGGAACAACCAGGTCAGGACAGTAAGCCCTATAAACCCCCACCTTTCTGAAAGCCATCCCACACACAATTACAAAAATGGCCAGAACCAAGACAAAAGGCTTGGAATGCCACATTTCATTTATATGTCTATGATTGGTCTACGCCCACCACAGTTGCAGGTTTAGAAGTGTTGGCCTTTCTTAATCCCCTACAATTATAAGAAATCCTGGCACATTAACAGGACAAAGCCTCATTAGGTTTCTGCCATTTTACTTTTCTGGCCAGAAAAATGGATGTCTCCTGAGAACAAAGATCAGGAGCTTTGCACTGTATATCTTAATACTAATCTAATCATTTTAAATAAAATAAAATTACTAATTCAAATATTCACTTAAAATTAGATTGGATTTCCTAGTTTTGAGTTCAAGTTATATTTGTCATATTTGATTATCTAATATTCACTGTTTGATACCTTAATTTCAGCAACCCTGGAAGAGAAGAGACTGCGGGTAATGTCTCGCTCCATCTCCCTCTTGCTCTGTTTATTCTCCGCTTGTTGACCACCTCCACCGTATACAGCACCAGCAAATCCAATTTCCCCACCCGCAGTCCAATCCACCAATGGATCATATACAAAAGCTTCCAGCAATGTCAAGAGAGTCTCTCGACCACGGCGCATTATTTGGACCACCTAACCGGGAACAAACAACAGAAAAATGTGAAGAACAGTGCCTGCAATTAGTTTATTTTGTGTTGAGATCAATTTATAAATAAATAATTCCTAAAGGACCCAAATTTTCAGCTAACCTGCTCACAAGAAAGTCTGAACAATCCTTCGACTCCTGTCACACCAAGCGCCGTTTCAATATTTTGAGTCATTCTGAATGGAACCTTCTCAGGAACTCTTAGGCTTTTGCCTAAAGGTGATTAAAGCAAAACAATTACATCCTTCAGCCCAAAGATAAAGGAATAATACAATGCTACAGAAAATTATTCAGTATTAAAAAACAGTTTACCTTTTTCAAAGCAAACATTGTAGTCAATGTGTACCACTTCCCCAGTTGTCATGTCAATTAGTACATTATCCAAGTGTCTGTCACCAAGTCCAATTATATAGCCTACCATAGACATAACTGCAGTTGATCTTGCATATGACTGCAAATAAAACATTAATTATTACATTATCACCAGACTGAGAAAGTTTTCAGGGTAAACTCAATTTCCATAACGGATTTAATGTAGTTAAATATCTTGAAAACATCCCAACAAGAAGTTTATCAGACAAAAGTTAACACTAAGCCACATTAAAATTAGATCATGTGACCAAATAGCTGGGTCAAAGAATAAAGTTTTAAGTAGCACTTTACAGGAGAGAGAAGTCAAGATGCAGAGAAGTTTCAGAAGAGAATTCCAGAATTTAGGCCCTAGGTAGCTGAAGATTAAATGGTCAATTCCTATTTTTTTAAAAAAGCATTTTTAGTTAACAACAACATTAAACCAGTCCTTTGTTTCAATTCTGTGTAGGAATTTGAGACAGAAAATCATGGAATCTCTACAGTGTGGAAGCAGGCCATTGAGTCCATCGAGTTCACACTGACCCTCCAAAAAGCATCTCCTATCCCTGTAGCTCATTTCCCATGGCTAACCCACTTAGCCTGCACGTCCCCGGACACTGAGCAATTTAGCATGGCCACTCTGCCTAACTTGCACGTCTTTGGACTGTGGGAGGAAATTGGAGCACCCGGAGGAAACCCAGGCCAACATGGGGAGAATGTGCAAACTCCATACAGTCGCGCGTGTGGAAGTGGCCAGGGTCTCTGGCGCTGGGAGGCAGCAGCGCTAACCACTGAGCCACCATGCCAACTTAAAATTGGTAAGGAGATCACTGATAAGCTATCGCTTTTTAGATGTTGACAAAGCATTCAGTTCAGATGAGATCCATCCAAGATATTCAAAGTATAGAGTGGGGAAATTGCAGAATCCCAAAAAAAAAAATCTTTCAACCTCCCTTAGACTCAGGAGGTGCTGAAAGACTGGAGAATTGCAAACATTACATTCTTGTTCACAAGAGTGTGATGGAATAAGCCTGATAAGTACAGGCTTGTTAGTTTAACTTTAGTGCTTGTGAACCTTCTCGAAACAAATATTTGGACAAAGTAGTCACATGGAGAAATGCAGGTTTATTGAGAACCAGCATGAATTTCCTGAGGACAAATCATGTTTAACTAACTTGGAGGTTTTTTGATAAGGTAACAAAAGGGATGCTCAAGGAAATGTTACTGATGTGATGAAAGTGGACTAGGACATATTTTACAATGCTGCA
This sequence comes from Rhincodon typus, assembly GCF_021869965.1. Taxonomy (NCBI): domain Eukaryota; kingdom Metazoa; phylum Chordata; class Chondrichthyes; order Orectolobiformes; family Rhincodontidae; genus Rhincodon; species Rhincodon typus. Next base: position 1,679,589 of record NC_063352.1, on the reverse strand, counting down.
CAACGTTCTTGTGGGCTACGTTACAGCACACGGAATAGTAGCAACATGGATACAAAATTGGCTGCTATAGCAAAGACGTTGTTTACTAGCAAGGGTGCAGAAAAGATTTACAAGGATGTTGCCAGGGTTGGAGGGTTTGAGCTATAGGGACCAGGTTGAATAGGCTGGGGCTATTTTCCCTGGAGCATTAGAGGCTGTGGGGTGACTTTAAGAGGTTTATAAAATTACAAGGGGAGTGGATAGGGTGAATAGCCAAGGTCTTTTTCCCAGGGCAGGGGAGTCCAAAACTAGAGGGCATAGCTTTAAGGTGAGGGGGAAAGATTTAAAAAGGGACTCCCTGAGGGGCAACATTTCCATACAGAGGGTGGTGCGTGTATGGAATGAGCTGCCAGGGGAAGCGGTGGAGGCTGGTACAATTACAACATTTAAAAGGCATCCGGATGTGTATATGAATAGGAAGGGTTTACAGGGACATGTGCCAAATACTGGCAAATGGGACTTGATTTATTTAGGATATCCGGTCGGCATGGACGAATTGGACCGAAGGGTCTGTTTCTGACTCAATGACGGGAATGACCATTTTTCAAGTGGGGCAAGGTTTGTAATGGAATTCCCCAGGGTCAGTTGGGACACTTATTCTTCCTCATGTACATTAATTATCTAGACTTTGGGGTTGAGGGCACAATCTCAAAGCCCAAGGGAGGGTTTAAATTAGATTTGCAGGGGAGTGGGATCCTCAACAGCAGGGTGGCAACTGCAAGGCTGGAAGGGGATACACTAATCGGAAACAGCAAGTTGAAGAGGCAGGTCAGGCTGCAACAGGACAGGGAGCAAGGAATGCCTGTTGGATTAAATTGCATCTATTTCAATGCAAGAGGGCTGACAGGCAAGGCTGATGAACTCAGGGCGTGGATAGGTACGTGAGGCTGGGATATTATGGCTGTTACAGAAACGTGGCTAAGGGAGGGACAGGACTGGCAGCTTAATGTGCCAGGGTACAGGTGCTTTAGGCAGGACAGAGGTGGAGGAAAGAGGGGAGGGGGAGTTGCATTTTTGATTAAGGGGAGTATCACAGTAATTGTCAGAGATGAAATAACTGAGGGATCATGCAATGAGGCTTTGTGGGTGGAGCTAATTGGCAACATTATTGGGTGGGGGGGTACTTTAGGCCCCCAAATAGTCAATGGGAATTAGAGGAACAAAAATGCAGGCAGATTGGGGACACTTGCAGGAGCAATAAAAAGGTAGTCACAGAGGAGTATTTTAACTTTCCTAACATAGACTGGGACTGCCATAGTGTTAAGGGCTTAGATGGGATGGAATTTGTTAAGTGTTCAGGAAAGCTTCCTCAAGCAGTATATAGAGGGTCCTACTCGGTAAGGGGCAAAATTCGACCTAATCTTGGGAAATAGGGCAGGACAGGTGACTGAGGTGACCGTGGGGGAGCACTTTGGGACCAGTGACCACAGTTCTATTAATTTTAAAATAGTTATGAAGGAGGAAAAAAACTGATCCACAGGTTCAAGCCCTAAACTGGGGAAAGGCAAATTTTGACTGATTTAGAAGGAGCTTGCAGGGGTTGATTGGAGTAGTTTGTTTGTAGGCAAAAGGGACTTCTGGCATGTGGGAGGCTTTTAAAAGTGTGATAGCTAGAGCTCAAGGTCTTTCTGTTCCTCTGAGGGTGAAGGGCAAGGTTGGCAGGAGAAGGGAACCCTGGATGACAAGGGATATGGAGGCTTTGACCAGAAAAAAGGCGGCAGCATGGCTCAGGAACAGGCAGCTGGGATCAAGGGAATCCCTGAAGGTATATAGGGGATACCAGAGTTTATTGAAGAAGGAAATCAGGAGGGCAAAAAGGGGGCACAAGACAGCTTTGGCTGAGAAGATTAGGGTGAATCAAAAGAAACTCGAAGTGTATTAAAGGAAAAAGAATAACTAGAGAGAGAATCAGACCCCTCAAGGACCAAAGTGGACATGCATGTATGGAACCACAGGAGATAAGCAAGGTCCTCAATGAATATTTCTCCGGTATTTATCGTAGAGAAAGATGTGAAGACCTGGGAACGTGGGGAAGTTAGTGGCGATATCTTGGGGACAGTCCACATCACAGAGGTGGTGTTGGAAGTATCAGAATGCATGAAAATGGATATGTCTCCTGGTCCTGACCAGATTTTGCCAAGAACCCTGCAAGAGGCTAAAGAAGAAATTGCAGGGGCCCTGGTTGATATATTTGCATCATCATTAGCTACGGGGGAGGTCCTGGAAAGCTGGAGGGTAGCGAATGTTGTGTCCTTATTCAAGGAGGGCTGCAAAGAAAAACCTGGGAATTATAGACCAGTGAGCTTAACATCTGTGGTAGGAAAATATTTAAGAAAATTTCTGAGGGATAAGATATATGTGCATTTAGAAAGACAGGGCTTGATTAGGAGCAGTCAGCATGGCTTTGTGTGGGGAGATCATGCCTCACAAATTTGTTAGAGTTCTTGATGAAGAAGTGACCAGGAAGGTTGATGAGGACAGGTCAGTAGATGTAGTCTATATGGATTTCAGTAAGGCCTTTGATAAGGTTCCACATGATAGGTTGCTCTGGAAGGTCAGATCACGTGGAATCCAGGGAGAGTTGGCAAATTGGATACACAATTGGCCTGACTGTAGGAAGCAGAGGGTAATACTGGAAGGATGCTTGTTGGACTGGAGGCCTGTGACTACTGGTGTGCCTCAGGGGTCGGTGCTGGGGCCATTGCTGTTTGTTATCTATATCAACGATTTGGATGAGAATGTACAAGGCACGATTAAGAACCTGACAGATGACACTAAAACAGGTGGTATCGTGGACAGTGAGGAAGGTTACAGAAATTGCAGCAGGATCTTGATCAGCTGGGGAAGTGGGCCAAGAAATGGCAAATGGAGTTCAATATACTTTGGTTCATTCGCTAGCCAAGCTGGTTCATTAGTTTGCAGACATTTCATTACTCTATGGGGTAACGTCATCAGTCAAGCCTCCAATGAAGTGTCGTTGTATTTTCCCGCTTGCTAATTAAACCCTGGAGTTGATTACCTCATTTCCAGTTTTTCTTTAGTACAACTAAAGGGGTGTATACGTGCACAAGTTTTTAAAAAGATGGCAGGACAAGTTGACAGAGCAGTTATTAAAGTATACACTAATCTAGCTTTTGTTACAAGGCAAGAAAGTTCTGATGAACTTATAAAAGGCACTGGTTTAACCCTAGCTGGAGCAGTGATCAATTCTGGCACCATACTTTAGGGAGAATTTGAAGGCAGTGGAAAATGCAGAAAGGTTTGAGAATGGTCCCAAGGATAAAGAATTTCACTTAAGAAAACTTTTAGAAGCAACAGTAAACTGAGGGCTGTCGACATGTTCATGTGTATGTGTTAAGCACTGCCAAGGCATTATCCAAACAGCAGGAAGATTGCCAAGTATCGTGCCAAATACTTACTCCTCAGACATCAACACAAATCAAATCAGAGGCTGGGGGTGTGAAAGGTGTGACATAAACATAAGCTCCTTTCTTCCTAGCTGATCCTCACCAAATAAACAAAAAAAAAAAAAAAAAAAAATCAATGAAAGACTGAGGATTATCAATTTAAAGCATCAGCCATGTTGTACAATTTAGATAAGGGCATCAAAATCACAAGATGACAAATTGCTGATTACAAATACTTAGGGACGTTTGGTGGCTTTTACTACAAGTTAACTAAACACAAAACATTTTCCAAGTGTAGCGTTTTAAGTCATTTGCACAAGATGAGCTCATGAAACATCAAGTTCAGGTCCTGACCTTACAATGGAAATTGACTTGCAATTAAAGCTTCTCTCTGATGAAAAAAAATTCTGGTATTCAGTCCAAGGGCACGAACTGCTTTGCCTCTTCTGTGGTGATCCCAGCTGGTATTGCACAAGTCAGATCCCAGAAAGAAACTTGCCTTAACGAATCCTAAGTTTTATTGTTCTTTCTTTTTACTGCAGAGTTCAATTACTGAACATCTTTTTCTCTTTACTCATGGGACATGGGTGTCATCGGCTGGGCCAGCATTTTATTGCTCATCCCTCACTGCCCAGAGTCAACCACATTGTTGTGGTTCTGGAGTCACGTGTAGGCCAGACCAGGTAAGGACAACAGATTCCTTCCCTGAAGGACATTAGTGAACTCAATGGGTCTTCCCCAAAAAATTGGCAATAGTTTTATGGTCATCATTAGATTCTTAATTCCAGATTCTTTGTGAATTTAAATTCCCCCATCTGCCATGGTGGATTCGAACCCAAGTCCCAGAACATTAACAGAGTTTTGGATTAATAATCTAGTAATAATACCACAAGGCCAATGCTTCCCTTCAAGAGGCTGTAGAAGTACTTTTTAAAACAAGAGAACACAAACGTTTGTTATACAAAAGAAAAGCACAAGCTATAGTACACTAGACAAGAACTAGTGGAACAATCTCATTACAAATATCAGAAAGAAAGATTTATCCCATTTATCTCAACAAGGCCCTTACAAACATTCAAACCTCTGAAGAGCCACCTCTACACTAGGAACTCTTGGAATTTCTGTAATTGGTTTCCTTTTGGCAAAGTTCATGTGGAAACATTTTCAGAAGTACGGATTACACCAGGATACTGGCCTGAATGCCAAAGTGACCCAAATTTAAAAACTTACTTTGTGGCAAATAGTTGAATGCAAACTTGGGAACTAATTAATTTCAGTATTTACACCAAGTAATCACCAAGTACCAAATGTGCTGGTCTAGAAGACTAATCTTCAGGCCTAAAATTTTATATCACTGATATTGGTACAAGTTTCTCAACATTCTCAAAATTCAAATGTATGTAAAATTTTGATTGATTTCTTGCACATGAAATTGCATTCAAATGCTAAATGTGCTGGCATCGCTGCATTTTACTTATCATTGCACAAAATGTTTCTCATACAGGAATCGTTTAGATATAAGTAAAAAATTAAGAGTTGTTTCAAGACTTTTCTCATACCTGTGTAACACTCCACCATTCATCTGGAGTGGTGCATGAACACCACAGCTCCTTGGCAAGTAGATTCGGGGGTGTGGACTCCATCAGTTCTTCTAAGACTGAACTCATTACACTCAAAGGCCAGTCACGTCGGGAGACATCAAGAGTAAGACCCACTGATTTTAAAGCTGGTCCAATTTTGCTGTAGTACAATTCACTGGGACGGGGTACCAGTGCAGGATTTTGAGTTGCCTGGTAAGAATCTTGGTTCTGAAACAAGAAACAAACCATTCTAGAAAACTGAACAGTTATACTCTTACATTTATATAAACTTTCAGAGAAAGCAATGCACAATTCTGGTGGCACAAACTCAAGGAATCAATTTTGAACTCCATTCTACAGAGCAAGAAAAGCTTTGAACAAAGTTAAAATTCAAGTTTTATCTCCTGGCTCTAACCAGATCCTTTCTCGACTATTTAAATATTTACTACCCCATAACAGGTCATGAATGGGCCAAGTTGATATTCAAAAGTCAATGGTATCAACAATGTAATGCAGAAGTAATCGAAGATGGAAGGAGAGTATCAAAACATCAGCTAGGCAGCAGCAAGTCCAGGACTGGAATCATCAACTAGTCAATACAAGACCAATGCCTTTCAAATTGGTGAGCCAGAAGGATTGGAAGCACTCACCGTGCTCTCTCCTATCCATGGGGCTCTCCTCCATGTCAGATCTTGCTGGAAACCCCACCCCTGACATGTCCTAAGCCCCTCCTTCCACTGACCCTCAGGCATCATCATTATGCTCATTGGCTGCAGTTTCCTGGTGAAAAAGACTTAGCTGGTCAGGTAATCAGTTTGGTGGGATAACAGACAGGAGTTTGCCACGAGTTCCTGTACATGTCAGTGCAAAAGTTGACCTCTGAAGCCGTTAAAATCCCTCTATAAACATGGGTCAACTTATGCACCAACTATAAAATCAAAGAAGTTTGGGAGGCTGCCATTTTGAAATGCCATTGGCATGTGATGCAAAGAGTAAGTACATCTTTAACTCCCATGCAGCTTTGAAACACAGACCATATTACCTGCTTATGCAGGTACGATATTGATAAATAAAACAAGTTGTGGAATGAAGACTAACCATTAATGTGTGTGCAGCTGATGTGTGTTTGAAGAGGGCATTGACATACATGTCAAATATTGACAAAATTATTATTTGATGCCGCAGAAATGAGGTTGCCTTATACGATGAGTCAACTTCTACATTTTAAAGAGATAAC
>NC_063352.1:1610843-1668326 GCF_021869965.1 Rhincodon typus | reverse complement strand
TGAAACAGTTTTTGAGCTTATTTATTATGTGCCTGAGTCACCAAGTTAACAATTCCAGCAGACAGGGAAGGTGATAGCCTAGTGGTATTATCACTGGACTGATAATCCAGAGATCCGGGTAATGTTCTGGGGATCTGGGATTGAATCCCGCTACAGCAGTTGGTGGAATTTTCATTTAATAAAGAATCTACAATTGAGAGTCTAATTATGGCCATGAAACCATTGCCAATTGTTGGGAAAAACCCATCTGGCTTACTAATGTCCTTGAGGGAAGGAAACTGCCATACTTACCTGGTCTGGCCTACATGTGACTCCAGACCCACAGCAAACCCTCCAGACTCTTAACTGTCCTCTGGACAATTAGGGATGGGCAATAAATGCTGAGCTAGCCAGTGATGCCCTCATACTATGAATGAATAAATAACATTGGGATAATCGACATCCTTCAAATAAAATCACTTTCAAAACTAAAGATTAATGACAATATATTCTCTATATTAATTCTGTTCATCATAGATGACTCCCATTGGAAAAAAGGTTTGACATGTTATTAATGTAACTTAGACACAAAGAATTCCAAACTGACCAAAGCAATATTTTAATAATGCACTAACATGTTGACATTTCCAATTCTATTTGCACTGTGGTTGGGTCCATAAAAGTCTGAATTGAATAGGTTTGTGCTCCTAATACAACAAATTGTTTAACTTGTTTTGTCGATCCAATCTAGCTTTGAAACACTTACTTGCGAAGAGTATTGTTGTTTTGAACCCTCTTCACTTCGTCCTCCAATTGCTGAATGCGTCGTAGTACATGCATGTGTTGTTGTTGAAGAACTCCAAGCCAAAGCTCATCCCACAGCACAGTAATTCTCCGTAACTCTCCAACCAGCATCTGGACCTACAGTACCAGCATATTGAGAAGTTAAAATAGATTAAAATCTTATATGACAGAGCACCAGAAATTCAAAAACAAGTGAGCACTAAATCCTCATTTTGTAAGTTTATTTCAGTCATTTCACAAACTGCAGAAATCACTTCAGTTTTAAACAAAAAACCCTCACGTTTTAAACAAAAAACCCTCACTTTTCAAACAAATCCAGGGTTGCAAGATTGTAAAAGATTAAAGTAAGTATTTGTGGGTTTTGACATTTACCCAGTATAGCCAGAATTAATCAGTGTAAATCTGCATATGTAACTATATACTCAACAATATGGAATTGTTGGCATCTCAGTTAATATCCACCACCTTTAGCAGCTGGCACCCAGATTTTAATTCTTGGACAGTGATGCAGGAGTGCAAATAATTTATCTTCAAGCACAGTGGGCATAAACGGGTTATGAAGAGGCATTAAGACTGGCGCACAAAATCTGTTGCGTGTAAGTTATTAATATGAAAGTTTGTCATATGCCCAGTTTTGGAGGGGGAAAGAAGTTACTAAATATTGCTTCATGACTAATTACACAACTGCCAACAACTGAGGCTGCTCTACTAATTAACAAATAACTTTGAAGGGAAGGTGGAGAATTTGAAATAAAAACAAAGTGCTGCAGAAACTCAACAGGTCTGAAATTTTGAAGACAAGTCATATCAAATTCAAAATATTAACACTCTCTCTCCATAGGTACTGCCAGAGCTGCTGAGTTTCTCCAGCACACTGTTTTCATTTCAGTTCTCCACGGTCTGCAGTGTTTTTTTTTGTAGGTAAAGATATGCCATTCTGATTTGATACAATATCGGACTGGTGGCATTTGCAGATTATGACACATGCTAATATTTTCCAGAACACAATTCACAGGATCACGCACTTCAGCAGCAGACATTTCTGTGCCAAGTAGCTTAGCTTTCAAGTTTCGTCAGTAGTATGATTTTATTTTTAAAAAAATCCATAGGATGCTGTCATCCTGTTGTTTGTTAGCAGCCACCAGAAGGTAATAGCACATCTTCACTTCTTTGTTCCGAGTTGACCAAGTTCCAGGTTTGGACAGGTTTTGGTGACAAAGCAGTGAGATGTAGGCGAAGTAGCCCATTCAGCCCATCCAGTCTACTCTGTCACTCAGAAGAAATCACAGCTTATCTGATAGTCCTCAACTCCAAATTCCAGCTTCATCCCCATAACCCTCAATTCTCTCACTGTTCAGATTGTAAGAGACATGAGCATGAAGGTTTTGGAAAGTCTGTGGAATCAAAGCATCTAAACAAAAAACTATAATTCTTACTGCAATTCAGTGACAACATTCACAGTACCTGTAAAACCATGGTAGGATTTGCTGATGACAGCTTATCTACTATTGTGCTATAGCAGTCCTGCATCATTGCTTGATCTTCATTAAAGCAAGTTTTCTGTTCATCTTTGATACTGTCTTGTGATCCAGGAGGACTATTTTCTTCACACTCGCCTCCAGATAAGGCTTCAGCCTGGATATTACTCAGCAAGGTAGGAATTGCAGATGACAGTTTGGCTCCTGAAGAAGAAGTGGTACAAATTTCTTTACATGTGAACTGGAAAGAAGCTGAACCAATATAAAAAGCAGTAACCTAGATTAGCCATTAAAAAGCAGCTTTCTCCGCATATACTCCAAGACTTCATGCTAAGGGCTACTTAAAATTCATTTGGCACAATTGCAACAAGTTTATTTCGTCTCAGAGTCAGAGCATAGAAACAGACCCTTCGGTTCAACACATCTGTGCAGGTATCCTAAATTAATCTAGTCCCATTTGCCAGCATTTGGCCCATATCCCTCTAAACCCTTTTATTCATGCACCCATTCGGATGCCTGTTAAGTGTTGTAACTGTACCTGCCTCCACCACTTCCCTCTGGCAGCTCATTCCGTACACACGCCACCCTGTGTGGAAAAAGATGCCTCTTAGGTCCTTTTTAAATCCATCTCCTCTCACCTTAAACCTATGCCCTCCAGTTTTGCACTCCCTACCCTGGGAAAAAGACCTTGGCTATCCACCCTATCCATGCCCCAAGTTATTTTATAAACTTCTAGAAGGACCCCCTCATCCTTCAATGCTCCAGGGAAAATAACCCCAGCCTATTCAGCCTCTCCCTACAGCTCAAACCCTCCAACACCCTTGAAATGGTTCAGAAAAGATTTACAAAATTAACATCTTTCCTACAGTAGGGAGACCAGAACTGAACACAGTATTCCAAAAGTGGTTTAACCAATGTCCTGTACAACCGCAACATACCATCCCAACTCCCATATTCAATGCACTGACTGATGCAGGCAAGTGTACCAAATGCCCTCTTCATCATCCTGTCTACCTACAACTCCACTTTCAAGAAACTATGAACCTGCACCCCACAGTCTCTTTGCTTGGTAACACCCCCCAGGACCCTACCATCAAATGTGCAAGTCCTGCCCTGATTTGCCTTAACAAAATGGAATACCTTATATTTATCTAAATTAAACTCCATCTCCCACTCCTCAACCCATTGGCCCATCTGATCGAGATCCCGTTGTACTGATGTAACTTTCTTTACTGTCCACTACACCTCCAATTTTAGTGTCATCTGCAAATTTACTAATCATTCCTCCTGTATTCACATCCAAATCACATTTGTATAAATGACAAAAAGCAGTGGACTCAGCAGCGATCCTTGCAGCACACTGCTGCTCACAGCTCCAGTCTGAAAAACAACCCTCCATTACCATCCTCTGTCTCCTACCTTCAAGCCAATTTTGTATCCAAATGGCTAGCTCTCCCTGGATTCCATACGACCTAACCTTGCTAGCCAGTCTAACCATACGGAACCTTGTCAAACACCTTGCTTACGTCCATACAGTCAGCATCTATCACTCTGCCTTCATGAATCTTCTTTGTGACCTCATCAAAAATCTCAATTAATTTGGAGAGAGACGATTTCCCACACACCAAGCCCGAATCAGTCTTTGTCTTTCCAAATACATGTAAATCCTGTTCCTCAGAATTCCTTCCAACAACTTACACACCATTGACACCTGGCTCCCTGGTCTATAGTTCCATGGCTTCCTAACACTAAATAATGGCACCACATTACCCAATCTCCAGTCTTCCGAACCTCACCCATGGCTAGTGATGATGTAAATATCTCAGCAAGGGGCCCAGAAATCACTTCCCTAGCTTCCCACCAGTTCTGGGATACACTTGATCAGGTCCTGGGAATTTATCCACCTTTCTGCATTTTAAGATGTCCAGCACCACCACCTGTAATATGGACACTGAGCTATCACTATTTATTTCTCCAAGTTCTTTAGCTTCCATATCCTTCGCCACAGTAAATATTGACATGAAATACTTGTTTAGTATCTCATCCATCTCCTGCGGTTCCAGACACAGATGACCTTTAAAGGGCCCTATTCTAGTTACTCTTTTGCACTTAATGTAGTTGTAGAATCTCTTTGGATTCTCCTTAACCTTATCTGCCAAAGCTATGTCCCTTTCTGCCCTCCTGATTTCCCTCCAGTGTACTCCTGCGGCCTTTACCCTCCTGTAGGGATTCACTTGATCCCTGTTGTTTATACATGACAGATACTCCTCCTTTTTCTTGACCAAAGCCTCAATTTCTCTAGTCATCCAGCATTCCCTGCACCTACCAGCCTTGCCCTTCACACTAACAGGAACATACTGTCTCTGGACTCTCGCTATCTCTTCTGAAAGCCTCCAACTTTCCAACCATCCCTTTACATGTGAATAGCCTCTCTCAATCATTTTTTGAATTTTCTTGCCTAATACCGTCAAAATTGCCCCTACTCCAATTTAGAACGTTAACTTTTAGATCAAGTCTATCCTTTTCCATCACTATTTTAAAACTAATAGAATTAAGGTCCCTGACACCTCGCTCATGGTGACAAAGTATTTCATACTGTGGTAGAGGAAAAAGGGCATTTACCTATTCAATAGGAGGCTACAGCCTTACACCATTCTTGTAACATCCTGTATACCCAAGAGAAGAAAAACTGAAGGGGAAATGGAATATTTATGGGATGTTTGTAAAGTAAAACAAAAAGTACATTTATGGTATTCCATCTTTTATAATGTATAGAAAAATAATTTCTTGATTAAAGTAATTAAGGGTTGCTTCTCTTTGAAGAAGTTAAGGTTTCTGTAAACTGAACACTTATTCGTTAACAGCTCTAATAATTTTAGCAGTGACCTTGCTAACAGTAGGTTAAGATCTAGACAGAAATGTTAATTACCAGAGGATTGGGATTCACCACTGAGTGATATTGAGCCAACGATAGCAGGATACAGGATAAGATGAGGAGAATCCTGAGCTACTCGACACAGCAAATTGCAAATGCTCTGACGTACATAAACCTCAGGGTGATTCAAGCGTGAGAACAGCTGTGGAATAATACCTGAAACAAAGGCCAGACTAAATATAAATGTTGTGCAGAGACATGTGGAGACAATGTAAAGCTTAATTATTATTGATTACATTCAAGTCATTATCAATAAAAATATGATTTGTTAATATACAAAAATACAATCAAGATTTTTCTAATTTCAGTTCTAGTGAAAACTGCACAAATGATTTCTTATTTCATTATAGAAGTGGTAGACATTGCCTGTTCTGATAGGTTTTTGCACAGTTTCACATTTCAATGACTACCATTCTATTGAAAAATAATTAAAAGAAACAGTATTAACTTAAGGCTAAGACAAGCCTTGTGCACAAGACATCTGTTCATTCAGTTGCTGCAGATACGTAGAAATTATAGGGATATGTTTGAGATCGAATACCACTTCAACAGTGGTCAGTTCTTCAACTGAGTGCAAGACAGAATTATGCACCTAATTAGTCTCTAGGAATCACTTCAACCAGAGACTTGTAAATTTTATCCTATTTCGCAGTGATTAATTTTTGCTGAAACCTGCTGCTTTTTGCCAGTCTTCAGAGGGCCTTATGACTGCTGTGAAGTTTCATCTCGTTTCAGCTCGAGGAACTCCGCATATATTTTGAACACAATTATTTATAGGCTTTATATTACTTTCAAATTCCCACAAGAAAGGCAATTAATCTTCTAAGCATTTTTTACTACATAATGTCTTTGTTCATTGAGTCCAAAGGGATTTTCTAAAATAATGACAAACAGATTCAGGGGAGGCAGTTATAGCTATTACCTATTTTCAATTAGTATTTTCACAACCATTTCCTGTTACCTTCTCTATATTCAGTTCACGGAATCAGATTGCTGTATAATAAACTCTGAGGCAGAAACACAGCCCAAAACTGTAGTGAAAGTCATTGATAGGATCTGGGTCTAATATGTTTGAGTTTCAAAGTGCACTACAGATATTTTACAGGAAGCAAGCTCCAAGACCAGTACTTCTGAGGTCATCCAGTTAAGTTTGAGAGACACCAACAGTCTCACAAAAACCTACAAGTTACAATCATTGGCTCTTATATCAGCTTCAGACCATTGAAATATCAAGCAGTGTTTGTTATTTTTGACCCCAGAACATATATGCTAATTTCTATAAGTTACTATACATGATTTTATTACCTATTATTTGTGCTAATCTATCACTCCTAGTAAATGTGTAGCCAATAGCCTAAACAAGGGTCTGATTAGCTTTTATCCTATAATTACACAAAATCTGACAGATCACAAGAGACCAAGTGACATATGCAGCAAGTTAAATACGTGTTTTCTGTTCAACTCTGTAGCACTATTATAATGCCATTTACTATGCTGCAAGGTTACATTACTATTTAAAAGAAGAAAGTGAGATTCTCTATACTGTGTCCAAAACACAATGTCTGGAATGTACAACATAAGAGACACCAAGATGCACATCAGTAATTCTGTGCTATACAAGCCTCCTTTCAGCCTGTTCATCTCACCCCATTAACAAACTATTTTATTCTTCTCTCCATCAAATCTATAAAACCTTCTTTAAAATATATCACTCAGAGATAGCAAGAACTGCAGATGCTGGATGCAAAGATAAGAGTGTGGAGCTGGAGCAACACAGCAGGCCAGGCAGCAGAGGAACAGGAAAGCTGACGTTTCAGGTCGGGACCCTTCTTCAGAAATGGGGAGGGGAAGGGAGCTCAGAAATATTTAGAGCGAGGAGGGGTGGGGCAGGGGAAGGGTAGCCGGTGATAAGTGAGTGCAGGTGGTGGGGATTGGTCAGTGAGGGGGGAGGGGTGGTTAAGTGGGAGAAAAGATGGACAGGTTGTGTCAAGTCAAGGTGGTGAGAGGGAGGAGGGGTGGGGCTGGGAGAGTGGAGGTGGGAAGGCGATAGGTGGATGCAGGCGGGGGTAGTGGGGATTGTCATCTCCTTGACCTGACTCAACCCCTCCATCATCTTCCCCACCTATCCGCCCCACCCTTCCTACCGACCAATTCTAACTATCCCCTCCTCGCATCCACCTATCACCATTCCACCTACCTTCCCCATCCCCTTCCCTCCTCCCTCTATTTATTTCCCAGCTCCCTTCCCCTTCCCCTTCCCCCCACCCCACCCAGTTCTGAAGGGTCCCAACCCAAAACATTGACTTTCCTGCTCCTCTGATGCTGTTTGACTTGCTGTGCCCCTCCATCTCCACACTGTGTTGACTCTAAATACATCAACTATTCCTCATGATCAAAATTCACATTCTAACTATACTCTTGGTGAAGTAGCTTGTTCCAGATTTCCTACGTAACTGTTCAGTGTGCACCTTATATTTATAGTCTCACCTCAATGCCCTCTCACAGAAAGGACCTTTAAGTTTATTCAAGATTTGCTCAAAGACAATCTCTAGATCACAGATCATAGAATCCCTACAGTGTGAAAACAGGCCCTCCGGCCCAACAAGTCCACACCAACCCTCAGAGCATCCCACCCAGACCAATCCCTCATTAACCCACCTACACACCCCTGAACACTACGGGCAATTTAGTATGGCCAATCTACCCAGCCTGCACATCTTTGGGCTGTGGGAGGAAACTGGAACACCCGGAGAAAACCCACGCAGACACGGGGAGAATGTGCAAACTCCACACAGACAGTCGCCAGAAAGTGGAATCAAACCTGGGTTCCTGGTGCTGTGAGGCAGCAGTGCTAACCACTGAGCCTCTGTGTGCCAATTCCTTAGAGCGTAGAGACCAGAACCACGTACAGTGTGGTCTAATGAAGATTTTAGACAAGTTTAACACAGAACAGAAAAGCAGTGGTTTTATCCCTCAAAACTTGACATGCTTTTTTTTAAAATAACATTGGCTACTTCTAATGATTGATGCAAATCTATTTGCTCCTCCAGCCTAGTTAGGTAGTACCAGAGTTCTTTTGCTCTTCCTACCAGAATGCACCTTTACTGAAATTAATTTGTCAATTACAAGATATTAATAAACTTGGAGAATTTGTACGTTGATGCCTGCTCTACAGCATTACAATAACCTTCAATATGTAGCTGCAAATTTCTCATGCAAATCAGAACAGTACCAAGAACTGTAGTCAATGTAGAAACTTTACATTGTCACTTTGATAAGACATCACATCTAAATTTTAATCTGTTCTAGCATCATTTCAATCTATAACAAGGTTGCCCAAATATTGAACACATTTCAATCTATTCTCAGAGCATAAACAGAAAACTCATCATCAGCAGTGATGTAAGGGGACATATATCGTTGCGAGTTCACACTTGCCTCTCCATGGAGCTGTGGGAGTGGTAGCTAGACCATGCTCCAAGCCTTCTCGGAGCTCACCAGCATGTTTCACTAATAATCTTAGCAACCTCAGAGTAGCCATAACAATGACATCATCATTGCTTTGCTTGGTGGGTGTATTATTAAGCATCACCTTGGGATCTTCACCATCCACGTGAACCTGCAAAGGTAGCAATATACAGCATTAAAAGGAGTTGAATTTTACAAATTTACTTTCCAAAATGAAAGGGTTAAAATATTAACCAGGTCAGTGGATTAAATTGCATTACATTTTGCAAAGTAATTTTGAATGTAGGAAATATTCTAAAGGTTTAATATCGAGGGGGCTACAGGAAAAATGATGATACACAAGAAACCTTATAACGCTGATACAATGCTGTTTAGGCAAAGAGCAATTTCAAATCAAAAGTAAACATGAACAATAACAAACCCATCACCCCATCTGCAGGCATGTTTTTAAAGGAAATATGCTGTCACCACGATAACCAGACAGACTTGAATCCACAAAGATTCATTTTAAATTGCACAAAGATTGTTTTCCCTTCCATTGTTAACAAATTGTATTCTGATCACTCAAGGGCAACTATTTTCTACTATATTCACTGCTCACAATGTGGTCTCTTCCACATTCGGGAGATGAAGCAGAGACTGGGTGATCACTTTGTGGAATGCCCACATTCTGTCCATAAAAATTACCCCGAGCTTCCTGTTGCCTGCCACTTCAACACACCGCGTTCTCTGGCCAACATTTGTCTCTCAGACACGTTGCATTGCTCCAGCGAAGCTCAGTGTAAAAGAACCGCTGTTCATTTTCGCTTGGGGACCATTCACCTTCAGGACTCAATATCGATAATTTGCACCACACAAAGGCCAGGCTATGACCATCACCAAAGAGAAAATCCAACCACTGTCCCTTGACATTCAATGGTGTTACCATCACTGAATCCCCCACTAACATCCTGGGGGTTACCGCTGGCCAGAAACTCAACTGGACTCATTACATAAAGACAGTGGTTACAAGACGTCAGAGGCTAGGAATACCATGATGAGTGTTCTGACTCCCCAAAGCCTGTCCACCATCTACAAGGCACAAGTCAGGAGTGTGATGAAAAGCAAATCAGAGGGCAGCTGAGTCATCACAGCAGACTTCTGGGAGACATCGCCACAGTCATTGTTTGGACCACGTACACATTACCAGAGAGGAGGGGTTTGCAGCCTTAAAGCGCATTAAGGTGGATAAATCCCCTGGGATTGATCAAGTCCATCCTTGGACATTGTGGGAGGCTAGTGAAGAAAATGCAGAGGACCTTGTAGAGATTTTTGCTTCACCTCTAGCCACTGGTGAAATTCTGGAAGACTGGAGGGTGGCTAATGTTGTTCCATTGTTTAAGAAAGGTAGCAAAGACAAGGCAGGGAACTACAGGCCAGTGAGCCTGACATCAGTGGTAGGCAAGTTACTGGAGAGGATACTGAGGGACAGAATCAACCAACATTTGGATAGCAGGAAGCAGAGGGTGATGGCTGAAGACAGTTTCTCAGACTGGAGGCTTGTGACTAGTGGTGTGCCACAAGGGTTGGTGCTGGGACCTTGGTTATTTGTTATTTACATAAATGATTGAGATGTGAACGTACAAGGCATGATTAGTTCGTCTGTGGATGATGCAAAATTAGGAGGTATCATTGATAGTAAGGAAGGTTATCAAAAATTACAGAGGGATCTTGATCAGATGGGGAAGTGGCCTGAGGATTGGCAAATATAATTCAATACAGTTAAGTGTGAGGTCAAACTAATGTACGACTTTAGCATTTAATGTTAAGGTACTGAGCAGTGTTGTGGAACAGAAGGGCCTAGGAGTACAAGTACATAGGTCATTGAAAGTGTTGTCATAGGTGGACAGGGTCGTGAAGGCGGCATTTAGCATGCTGGCCTTCATCGGTCAAGGCATTGAGTATAGGAGTTGGGACGTTATGTTACAGTTGTACAAGTCATTGGTGAGGCTGCACATGGGAGTATTGCGTACGGTTTTGGTCACCGTTACAGGAAAGACGTAGTTAAACTGGAAAGTGTGAAAGAAAGTTTACAGAGAGGATGTTGCCAGGACTAGTAGGCCCGAGTTATAGGGAGAGGTTGGCCAGGATAGGGCTTTATTCCTTGGAACATAAGAGAATGAGGGGTGACCTTATTGAGGTGTATAAAATCATGAGGGGCATAGATAGGATGAATGCATATACTCAATTCCCCTTCCCTAGGGAAAAGAAAACTAGAGGGCATAGGTTTATGGTGAGACGGGATAGATTTAAGGTGGTCTGGAAGTGCAACTTCTTCACACAGAGTGTTGTGTTTCTGGAATGGGCTACAGGAGAAAGTGATGAAGGTAGGAACAGCAGCAACATTTAAAAAGCATTTGGACAGGTACATGGATGAGAAGGGTTTAGAGGGATATGGACCAAATGCGGGCAATTGGAACTAGCTGAGTGGGCACCATGGACCAGTTTGGGCCAAACGGCCCGATTCCACGCCGAGTCACTCTGACTCTGACTTCCCACTTGCCTAGATGGATGCAGCTCCAATAACACTCCAGAAGCTTGACACTATTCAGGACAAAGCAACCCGCTTGATTGGCACCATCCACTCCCTCCACCACCGATGCTCAGTAACAGTAGTGTATACTATCTATAGGATGCATGATAGAAACTCACCAAAAGATCCTCAGACAGCACCTTCCAAACCCACAACCACTTCCATCCAAAAGGACAACAGCAGCAGATACATGGGAACACCACCACCACCTTCAAGTTCCCCTCCGAGCCACTCCCCATCCTGACTTGGAAATATAATCGCTGTTCCTTCAGTGTTGTTGGGACAAAATCTTGGAATTCCCTCCGTAAGGGCATTATGGGCCAACCTACAGCACATGGACAGCAATGGTGCAAGAAGGCACCTCACCAGCAAGGGCTCTTCTTAAGGACAAGGGTCGGAAATAAGTGCTGGCCCAGCCAGCGATGCCTACATCCACAAGTGAATGAAAAAAAATTCAATAATTTTAGAGCATGAATACCTATGTCCTTCAGCCACACGAGGCCCTGTCATAACGTGGCTGCTTTCAGTACAGCCAGCCTACTTTCACCTACTCATGGTCCCCATTATCAGCATTTCTTCCTCCCTGGCTTACTATCAACCAGGCCTTTTGTTGCCTTCGTTTCTCTGTGGCCTCCATCTTCACTTTTCTACTCATTCCCTTCGCTCTCTCTCCCCTCAACACCTGTCTTCAGCGTGTCTATCACCTTTTCCTCATTACTATCAGTTCTGAAGAAGGGTGACTGGACTCAGTGTTAACTCAGCTTACTCTCCACAGATACTACAAGAACTGCTGAGTTATCTGCTTTCGAGTATCTTGAGATTTCTTCCCCACTACATTTCACCACAAACAGATGAGCTTCAGTAATAAAACTTTTTTTTTTTTCAGTTTTATGTGCATCAGGTTCCAGCAGAAACGTGGATCAATACAAAAAAGCCAACTCTCTATAGATTGTCAGTCACCTCAACTCAATCCACTAAGCTTTCACTATCTGTAGACATCAACAATTCATAAAGAATTTCACAGATCATTAATAAGCAATCGAAATCTACGATTTTCCCTTTCACACCAGATATTGCATAATTTTCAGAAAATGTGAAGCCTAGTCAAAGAGTTTGATGTAACAAATTTTCCTTTCTGAAAAAAAAAACACTAATCTGGTTACAGCTTTCAGGTCAGCAATACGAATTTACACATCAAGTCTGACTCCATGATGCATTCCAAGAGGTATTTTGCCTCAAGGACATTAAGTAATTTTGGCCCTTACACCTGTCTGAAAAATGGTCAACTTTAACTCTACATCCATGGAAATCCCAATTGCTACCAAAATCAACAGCCAACAACAGTTAATTCCTATTTTCCTGGCAACCCACTGCTCAAAAGAAAAAAAAACAATTAACAGCGATGCCTTTCAAATTCTCCTGGAATGACCAAAGCCTTCCTTTCAGCCAGTGTGAGCCACTCTGTGCAAAGACAGCACTGTTAAAATGAATGCTATCTTATCCAGTATCTTATCCAGCAGTGATCCCAGCGTTAACTTTTCTTCACCAGTGTAATTCCAAGGCTCGTAATTGCTACCAATCTCTGTGGTACCAGGTGACTTTCCAGAAAAGTGGATTTTATCCAGAACTACTGGTAGATTACATAATGTTGTTGTAATATAGGGAAGGTGGCAGCGTGTGACAACATCACGGACAGTAAATCAGATGCCCAGGTGAATGATATGGGTTCAATACCATTAAAGTGGCTAGTTAAATTTGAATTTAGTTAATAAATCTGGAACATAAAGCTAAATTGTGATGATGACCATGTCAACTATCATTGATTATTGTAAAACCCATCTTTTTCATTAATGTTCTTCAACAAAGCAAATCTCCCCTCCTTACTCAATTTTTGTCCACTGACGGTTCCAGACCCACGATAATATGGTTGATTCTTTACTGCCCTCTCTCAAAAGGCCCAGCAACCCACTCAGTTCAAGGTCAATTAGGGATGGTCAGCAAATCCTTGCCAGAGATGCTCAAATCCCATGATGGAATAAATTAACTAATCCACTCTCCAGAGGTTGTCACAAATTTAAGAAACACACATGGGTCCCTGAAGTCACAGGTCTTTTGGATGGTTGCTGTTTGTTTCTCCATTCAGAATCCAGATCCCGATTTCTCAGTATCATGGGAATATAAATCAGAGCTAGCAAATCCATCCGAAAGCCAAATGTAAAGCCAGCTTTTCTCTGAGGTGGTTAACTTTAAAAAGTGCTGGGGAGAAATTATTCGAAGTTTCATTTACTTGCTCCAATGGACTCCTGCAGTATCAGGAATCTTGGTCATCTTTGCCTTTTGATAACTCAAATTTTCCCAGAGTATGAGCAATACACACAAGATCATGGTCTTATTTCTCAAATGCTGTTGACCAACTGGATGTCTTTACTGAAAAAAACAAAGACATTCTACAACAGATGGCATCTAGAAATAACCATCAGGTAAACTTATTCAAACACTGGCACTAACTGTTGAGTTTCTTACAGCCGGATTCAAGATGGAAGAAAGAAATACTGGAAACTACTCAGTCAAGCAGCTATTAGTGACAAACATCCTTGAATGTAGAGCTTAACCCCGAGAACTTGAGATACTGTACTTATAAATGGATTGGAGTCCGACAGCAGGGAAGACAAACAACAACCGTACAAGGTATGGGTGAGGCCACAACTGGAGCACTGAGAGCAGTTTTGGTCCCCTTATTGAAGGAAAGATATAATCTTTGAAGACAATTCAGAGAAGGCTCAGTAGGATGATTGCTGTTCTGGAAAGATTGTCTTATGAGCAAAAGTCAAATAGGTTGGATCTCTATTCATTGGACTTCAGAAGAATGAGAGGTGAACTTATTGAAACATATAGGACTCTTAAGGGTCTTGAAAGGGAAAATGCTGAGATGTTCCCCCTCATGGGAGAGCCTAGGACTAGTGGCCACAGTCTCAGAATAAAGGGATGCCAATCTCAGACTGAGATGAAGAGGAACTTCTTCTCAGTGTCTTTGGAACTCCTTGCCACAGAGAGCTGTGGGGCAGAGATCATTAGGAGAAATCAAGGGAAAGGGCAGGAAAATGGGCACAAGGAATGTCGGATCAGCCAGATCCCATTGAATGGCAGAATACGTTTAGGCAAACTGCCTACTCCTGCTCCTATTTCTTATGATTATGACTTCCACAAATACACAAGTTGAAAGATACATATATTCCTGTAGATCTCCAATAGCATCTTCAACTCACTACTTCATGGCACAGTTCCCTGACTGGTTATATCAAGCTACACAAAAGTGTCATTCTAAAAAAGATTCTCAAGAGCACAACAAATCAGGCACAGTAATGGAACAGGGATGACTGGATAGGCTAAAAATGACAGATGACAGAAGGGTTCACATAAGGAACTGATTATTTGGGTAGACTGTCAAAAAAAAAAAAAGACTTCCTAATAGTAACCAACATACTAGACACCTTCAGCAAATGGGATTATGTCAAACACATCGGCAAAATGTAAGGGTCACATATCTACGTTTTTCAGGGTCAACTTAAAATTCAGAAAGCATTTCCAAAGAAAGCTTCAACCTCTGTCTACTTATGGGATTTCCAAGAAAGGCTTAGTGTCCATAACCAGTGAGGAGAAAGCTCCTCTAGAGATTTTTTTTAAAAAATCAGACATTATATGAAAATCTAGGAAGATATTACATTGACACAAAACTCCAAAAGATTCCATTTTCATAAAAAAGCAAATACAGTACTAAATTGACCAAGAAAAGCTGTCAAACTGATTGCAGTAGGCAAACCAAAAAAAATCATTTAGACTATTCAACGCCTTGTAGGTGCCCCATTCCATTTCGTCTCCTCTCAAAAGTTTAAGACCACCTTTCACAATAAGTAATTTGATTACTAACCTGACCTGCATTCAATTTAAGGAAAGTGAAGTATGCCTTGCAAGAGAGTTTATAAAGGTTGAATATCCTATCTACAACTTTTCTCCACACTTCAATTAGTCCTTCTATGACACTCTCATCCTGGTCACCAAGCCATGGGCAGTTAGTCATCAACTGCCGCCAAATAACCTCCACCATGTCATCTTCTTCATCATCATTTATTTGCAAGGCCAAGTCTTCATCCTGAAAACAAGTTTTACAAAAGGTAAAGATAAATTTAAATTTAAGCTATGATTCAATTCAAATTAAGTAACAGGAAAATAGAGTTAAATGTCTTGTAAAGTAATAGAAAATACAAATTCAATGGAATTACTTTTTCCTTGCAACAGTTCATGTCTAGTTGTTAGATATACAACTTAGATAGTTATCCTTCAGCATAAAAAAAATTGAAGCAATCGAACTACAAATGATGAACACAAAAGCAGATTCTTTTTAACCGTTTACCTGAATTCCTGTTGGTCGACACATAGCTTGCCCCAAAATTCCATAAATAACTTCTGTGTCTTCTTCAGATGTGTTTTCTGGCAGTAGATTTTGAACATCAATCTTCTCTCTGGCGAGAAGTGGAACTCCTTCACCCTGACTGTAACAAAGTAGACCCAAAAATAAATCCTGATGCTTTACAAAAGCCACTTACATTTTTCTTTTGTGCAAATAGGCCAGAAGATTGGATATTTTATTGATTTGGAGATTGTCAAAATAAGCCATGTGCATGAGCACCTATCAAGCACAAAACTGACTTAGTGTTCCTCTTCCTGTCTCAGTACATCAGCTTTCTCATTTCATAAATTTATATGTACACAACATAGAATCATTATAGACTGATATATACAAAGGGAAGTAGGCAGCCATTTGGCCAATCATCCCTTAGGTGGTTTAGATTCTTGCCTTTCCCAGTTCCTTCCCTCTAAAACCTGCAAATCTTTCCTCTTTTGAAGTGCTTATCCAATACCCTTTCAAAAAAGTTCTTACTGCATCTAGTCCCACCACCAGCATTTTTGAGCGTTAAAAAAAACTGTCATCTTGCCTGAGATTTTAAAACAATTCACTCAAGACTGTTTTCTCATTACTGATTCAGTCACCACTGAAACAATTTCTCCATTTACTCTATAAACTCATGATTTTGTCTCAGTTGTAGTTCAGCTGGTAGCACAGTCGCATGAATCTCAAGGTTCCAGGTTCAAGTCCCAATCCAAGGCTTGGGTACAAAAACCCGAGATGCTAAAATGAGGCCATCTGCCCGTTCGGATGGACGTAAAAAACCCACAAAATAAGCCATTACTTATCCCTCAATCGATACGACAAACAGATTATCTTGTCATCGTTTTGCTGTTTGCGGGACCTTCCTGTGTGCAGAGTGCCTGCTCCTTTTCACAGATTACAACAATGAATGCACTTTAAAAATTACGTCATCAGTTGCAGAGACATCCAATGTCCTGAAAAATGCTATACAAGTGCAAGTTTTCTATGAAATTTTCCCCTTTATGTTCCCTATGCTTAAAGATAACAATCTTAGCTTCTCTAGCTTAAGTCCCACATTCTCGGTATATAATTTTACTAAATCTCCTCCGATCGGTGTCAATTTTTGACATCCTTGCTAAAACCAAGACAACTGATTTGCAATCAAGAATTTTTTTTTTTTTTAAAATATATACATAACATGTCGTAATTACATCAATCCGCCAACTTTGAATCTGGAAGCTCCTTGACCTATATTGCACAGAAACTCCCACATTCCAACTGACTCTGCCTCTCTGCAAAGAGCCATATAACGATTATCACAAATATATGGATTAAAATATAATGAATAAAATAGGGACAGAATTACATCTCTCTGCTTTGGTAAATTATCCCTGCCCTTTCACCAGCTTGTTAAAGGTGTACAAAGCTATAGGAGACTGAATAATTTAAAAACCAAAATTATCCACAAACTTACCTCGCATTATCAACCACCTTCCTGCCCCATCTGTAAGCCCAACTGGCCAACGCTGCCCAGGACTTGGCTATTTCAGGTGCTTGAACTGCTGATAGATGATACAGCTGCCCTAAAACAAAGTCAGGTTCTCCAACCCCAATATTCACTGAAAATAAAACAATTTGAATTCAATCTTAATAGCATGCTAAAAAGCATTCAAAGCTTTTGCGTATTGCTATGAAACAGTCGAGACACTTACCTGTTGATTCAACCACCATTTTGGGGCAAGCTGCTTCTTCCATTAAGTTAGGAGGGGTCAGTTCAGCCAAAGTATGGATGCTTTTCGCCAAAGTAGGCAGACCAGTAATAGATTTCTGCTGTTGAGCTCTGAAAACTTGCTTTAGCTGGACAGACATTTCCTTCCATTCTGCTTGAATCCACTTAGTCAAGGTGAGTATCGACTTGGCTACTGCCGATTCTGCTTTAGAGGATTTGCAATATGCTATGGCACAAGAACTCAGCATTTCCATTGCATGGGTAGAATGACCTATTGACATTGATCAAATATTTCAGATACTTGTAACAATTTCTCTGCTAAGTTCTATTAGATTGATCAATATATACTGCATTCAGTCAAAACGTTTTACAAGATTAAAATTTTAAAAACGGAAATATTGAAACACATCATATACAAGTAAGGAAGCACATAAAAACATCTGAACAAAGAGTAAGCTATTCAGCCATTCAACTCTGCTCTATCATTCAACAGATCATAACTGATCTGATTGCAAGCTCAAATTTGCATTTCCACCTTACCCTGATAACTTTTAAACTTCTTACTTATCAAAAATCCATACACCTCTGCCTTAAAAAAATTCGAGGACTATTGCTTCCACCACCTTTGCAGGAAGACAGTTCCAAAGACACTCAACCCTCCGAGTAAAAAATACACCCTCATCTGCTTAAGACGGGAGTAACCCACTAATGACACTTAGTCACTTCCATCACAGGAGGCATTCTCTCCACGTTCGCTGTCAAGACCCCTTAGGATTTTGTACATTTCAATCAAGTCACCTTTGACTCTAGCAGATACAAGCCAAGCCTGCCAAAATGTATAATGGCTTCGGCTCCTGCCCATGATCATTTGTGTCATCTTTCCACTGAGCCCCATAATCAGATACAGAACAGCAAGTACCTCTCCATAGCAAGTCCTAATGCATGTGGCAGTCACTGCACTGAGTAGGGTGGCAGCAGCTGGTACAAATAAAAAGAGAAAACTTATTCCCACAACTCCTGTTAAACAGTTCAACATCCTGTTTAAAGCAGCCCTTCCCAAGGCCAAGACTAGCATATCTCAATGTCTGAGATTCAGTAAGAAAAATACAAGTGTATTTCAAGGGAAAGAAAGAAAACAAATTCTCTTGGGCTGTTGCACAACAGAATGGTGAAGTTCAAAAAGCAGATTACTTCCTCACTTCTTTACTTAAAGGGAGACAGAAAATATTAAGATTTAATACAAATATGAAATACAAAAGTCTCGTTTTAGTTACCTGCAGTGTACAACAGCTTTGATTTCTCAATATCAAGCTCTGGCCCCCACTTTTCATGAACAGTGCCATGCAGTGACATTTGTTTGAACAAATGGACTAAATCTTGAGTGGTGTTAGCATCACTCAATGAAGTTTTACTACACTGCTCAAGGAGCTTGGTGGCCAAAAGGACATTCCCCTGTTTCCGAGCAAATTTAACAGCTGTGAGTCCAAGTTCCATAAGATGTCCATTAATTGAAGTACTGGATCCTGGACACAAAAAAAAAATCAATGTCAATTGAGTATAATTTTGAATACCCATACTACATATTCCTTCAGATGAATGAATTGAATCTTTCGGATAGCCAGTGCATTACATCCTAAGGAATGAATCGTGTAGAATTTGAAACTTGACAGGCAGAACCTTCTTGGACAGTATCTTGTCCAATTATCCAACAGAATGGCTCAAAAAACACCTTGAGACTTCAGCTCCTTTCAATTACTTGTATTGTTCTTGGCTTTAACTAGTATAAGCAAATTGTAGGAACTCACCTGTCTGATAATTATATAGTGCTTGGGGCGGGGGGAGGTGAAGCAGGGAAGAGGATTTCCAGGGGGTGGGGGGTGGAGGGGAGAAACAGCAGAAGAAAGCACAACATAGAACTGTACAGTACAGGAACAGGCCCTTCGGCCCACGATGTTGTGCCAAACATGACGCTAAGTGAAACTAATCCCTTCTGCCTGCCCTTAGTCCATAACCCCTCTATTCTGTACATATTCATGTCCTTATCTGAAAGCCCCTTAAACGCCCCATCGTATCTGCCTCCACCACCATCCTTAGCAGTGCGTTCCACACTCGTACCGCTCCATGTAAAAACTTGTCCCTCGTGTCGCCTTTGAACATTCCCCCTCTAACCTTAAATGTATACCCCCTCGTATTAGACATTTTGGCTCTGGGTAAAAGATTCTGACCATCAACCCTATCTATGCATTTCAATTTAATAGACTTCTATCAACTCTCCCCTCAGCCTGTACCACTCAAGAGAAAACAACCCAAGTTTTTCTAGCCTCTCCTTGTTACTCATACCATGTAATCTAGGCAGCATCCTGGTAAACATCTTCTGCACCCTCTCCAAAGCCTCCACATCCTTCCTGTAATGTGGTGAACAGAAATGAACGCAATACTCTAACAGTGGCCTAACAAAAGTCTTATAAATCTGCAACATGACATCCTGACTCTTGTACTCAATACCCCGACCAATAAAGGCAAGCATGCCATATGCCTTCTTTACCACCCTATCAGGGACCTATGGACTTGAACCCCAAGATCCCTCTGAACATCAATGTTGTTCAGGGTCCTGCCATTAACTGTATACTTTTCCTTAACATTTGATCTCCCAAAGTGCAGCACCTCACACTTACCCGGGTTAAACTCCATCTGCCATTTCTCTGCCCATATCTGCAACTGATCTATATCCCACTGTATCCTTGACAACCTTCCACACTATTCACAACTCCATCGATCTTTGTATCATCTGCAAACTTACTAACCCAAGCAAGGAAGGAATAAGGTCAATGGAATTTGGAGGCAGTGAAGAAAGTTACCAATCAATGCTTTTATAATGCTATTATTCTTCCATTCATATTAAATATTTCTCTTACCTTTCAGTTTTTCCGCTACACGGGCTTGGAATACTGTGTATCTTAAAGCCTGAAGCCAGGGGCGGACATCATGCTGTCTACAGGACTGCAAAGCTTCACTGTACAGTGGCAGAAGACAATCCTAGACCAAAAACAGTTGGTTTCCATAATTCATAGTTCCATAAATCTTTACAAACTGCATTGCCATTTCCAATTACGGGTTAATTCACATTTTGAAACAATTCAATTATCATGAGGGAAGTCTGAACAGAGTTAGAAGTCAACTCGACACCACAGCATAGTGGAGGGACACTCCTGGAAGTAGCGACCAAACAAGATGTGATCCGTTTTCTCCATGCTAAACAATGAACCCTCACATCCTTGCATTATACAATATGAAGGATTATGGATAAGAACTGAAACATGAAATTCAATCGAGTTGGTGAGTGACAGATAAATTGACAGCAACATGCTTGGGAGGTATGAATGAAATATCTGACAGTCGACATCACTACACTGCTGTGTGCAATAAGTCATGTAATCACAATAGACTAAATAAGTCCTATCTAGAAACTTATTTTTACCTCTGTGGATAACTTGTTTGTCACGGTGTTCTCAAGTGCAGTTGAACAATACAGCTGTAGAGTGCTCAGCATTGGCAGAGATCCCGCCATCGATAATGTGGATAGTCTCAATGGTCCGACAGCAACCCGCGCCATCTGCTTCAGATACCTGACTGTATTTCTAAATCATAAAAACTTGAATCAACATCAATTCAGTTAATTTTGAAAAGTACGATTTCTAATAGTTGTTATTTTTAGAGAAATCCTTATTTTGTACTAGCTATCAGCTTTTAATTCATCCTGTTTGGAAAAAGCTCCCTGCGCCGCTCCCAATATTGGGAGGTGGTGCAGAAAGCAGCATTAATACTGACCAGAGAATGGTGGGAGAGTAGAACACATGATTTTTTTTTCTATATAAAGCACTTACAGTAGCTACACAAAGTTAATTTCCCATAAGCAAAGTTAAGGCACGCAATTAGATTTCAATGATGGTAACTTTTTTTGGTAAATGACACAGACAGTATGATTTGTCCTCGCTTCAGAATTCCTAAGGTGAAACAAAAGTCTCATTCAGTAACTAACAGCTGCCCGATTAATCAGGCAGATCACCAAAGTATTCTTAGACTGAAATTACATGCGATGGTGTAATATAAGTTTCAGTTATATACAGCCAAGTAATCGAGATGGAGCTCTCCGGAAATAAACATGCTGTGTGATGGTTGCAATTGCTCAAGTTATTTGTTCAAGTACAGATTTAGAAAAGAAAACAAAAAATTGGGAGCAGTTAATTTTAACACTGAACAGCCAAAAGTAATGAACGTTGGATCAAGAATCAAGCACTACCATTTGGCAGCCATCTTTGAAGGATCCTTCCTGACAGTAGCCACTGGGGTTTTCTCTCCAGGCAGGATAATCTACAACAGGGTAAGGGGAACGATCATTCAGAACCAAATAGAAGAAGGGACCTCCTCACACTCTCTTTCCCTGGTCTCTCAGGGAATCGAGGGATTCAGGAAGCAAGCAGACAAGTGGAGTTCAAGATCAGCCATATTACCACCTTACAGTGCATTAAGGTGGATAAATCCCCTGGGATTGATCAAGTCCATCCTCAGACATTGTGGGAGGCTAGGGGAGAAAATGCAGAGGACCTTGCAGAGATTTTTGCTTCACCTCTAGCCACTGGTGAAGTTCTGGAAGACTGGAGGGTGGCTAATGTTGTTCCACTGTTAAGAAAGGTAGCAAAGACAAGGCAGGGAACTACAGGCCAGTGAGCCTGACATCAGTGGTAGGCAAGTTACTGGAGAGGATACTGTGGGACAGGATCAACCAACATTTGGATAGTCAAAGTCTAATTAGAGATAGTCAGCATGGATTTGTGCACGGGAATTCATGTCTGACACATCTTTGAGTTTTTCGAAGAGGTAATCAAGAGGATAGACAGTGGTAAGGCAGTGGATGTTATCTATACAGACTTTAGTAAGGCCTTTGACAAGGTCCCATATGGCAGGCTAGTCATGATTGTGATGTTGCATGGAATCCAGTGACAGCTAGATAATTGGATTTAAAATTGGCTCAATGATAGAAAGCAGAGGGTGATGGTTGAAGGTTGTTTCTCAGGCTGGAGGCCTGGTGTGCCACAAGGGTCAGAGCTGGGACCTTGGTTATTTGTTATTTACATAAATCATTGAGATGTGAATGTACAAGGCATGATTAGCAAGTCTGTGGATAATACAAAATTAGGAGGTATCATTGACAGCAAAGGAGGTTATCAAAAATTACAGAGGGATCCTGATCAGATGGGGAAGTGGGCTGAGGATTGGCAAATGCAATTCAATACAGTTAAGTGGGAGGTGTTGCATTTTGAAAAGTCAAACCAAGGTAGGACTTATACAGTAAATGGTAAGGTCCTGAGGAGTGTTGTGGAACAGAGGGACCTAAGAGTATAAGTACGTAGTTCATTGAAAGCATCGTCACACGTGGACAGGGTGGTGAAGAAATCATTTAGCATGTTGGCCTTCAATCAATGCTTTGAGTGTAGGAGTTAGGGTGTTACGTTACAGTTGTACCAGTCATTGGTGACAAGTCATTGGCTGCACATGGGAGTATTGTGTACAGTTTTGGTCACCCTGTTACAGGAAAAGCACAGTTAACCTGGAAAGTGTGCGAAGAAGATTTTTGAGGATCTTGCCAGTATTAGCAGTCCTGAGTTATAGGGAGAGGCTGGCCAAGGTAGGATTTTATTCCTTGGAATGTAGAAGAATGAGGGGTGATCTTATTGAGGTGAATAAAATCATGAGGGGCATAGATAGGATGAATGCATATAGTCTTTTTGCCAGGGATGAGGAATTGAAAACAAGACAGCATAGGCTTAAAGGTGAGAGGGGCAAGATTTAAGAAGGTCCTGAGGGGCAACTTCTTTACACAGAGAGTGGTGCGTGGAATGGGCTGCCAGGGAAAGGTGGTTGAGGCAGGTACAATAGCAACATTTAAATAGGTATATGGATGAGAAGAATTTAGAGGGATATAGACCAAATGCAGGCAATCGGAACTAGCTGAGTGGGCACCATAGTCAGCATGGACCAGTTTGAGCCGAAGGCGCTGTTTCTACACTATTACTCTATGACCCTACTCTGATTTGTTTGATTGGCAGAGCATGCTCAATTATGCTCTTCAAATATGCCATGAAACTTTTTCACTGATTCGCAGTACAATGCAACAGAAAGAAAGTATAAACCAAAAGAATTGCGGATGCTGTAAATCAGAAACAAAATCAGAAGCTGTTGGAAAAGCTCAGCAGGTTCGGCAGTATCTGTGAAGAGAAGTCTGTTAATGCTGTGAGTCAAGTGACCCTTCAAATAAAATATATATAACCATCAAACACAATTGGATGCACTCACTCTGTGCTGTTCTGGAGTTTCTTTTCTTGTTCTGTTTGTTCAATAGTTGAAGAAAAACAAACTGCACTCCTCATTAGTTGAACCTCAATGGCTTTCTGAAGTTCCCTTGGGTCAGGACTCATCACATTTGGAAGTAGCTTTTTCATGTCTGCAAACACACATTTTCAATATTTATTAAATATTTAACCAATAAACATCCTCATTCCCAAGTCCAAATAATTCAAACACATCGAAGAACCAGCTACTAATTTGGTAATTATGGAAGTGAAGATTTTCTGGAAATAACTTTAGAAGTTGTGTGTTAATACATTTATCTTAAAGAATATCCAGTTCAGTCTATGTGCTGCAGAGACAGGTGAGGGAGAGGTGTGTTTGTTGAACAGTCTTGCCAGGCCTGCTCTACGGCATAGTATCCAGTTTTGGTCAGTGGATCTCCGGAACAAATTGCCTGTGGAAGGGTACAGCACTGATTGTCCAGAGGCTAAAAGAGACGAATTATGAGGCTATCATAAACTTGATTTGCATTCCCGTGTAGCTTGCAGTTCAAAAGTCTGGAGTGGGGAATCTACTCAAGGTGTTTAAAATCAACGAGAACTAATAGACTTTGAATGGTGAGCATTTAGAATTTTCAAAACTGAAAGATAATGCGTGTTAGGTAAAGACAAGAATGGATAAGGAGGGTTGAGGCACATGTCAACCACGATTTTAACTGAATGGTAAGAGAGGCTAAAGGAGCTGAACAACACATTCTGTGTCTATACTGTTATGGACCAGACCAAACCCCCTCAAAATATATTAAGAAGATAGTGTAGACCCTAACCTTTTATTATTTTAAAGCTAAGTGTAAGGCATTGCTTTCCAAATACCTTTCGATTGGTCAAACCACTCGACATTAAGCAAAACATACTTCGTTTTTACACCAGAGTTAAAATACAAACAAAAAATGATAAGAATTGGCTTAACTGTAACTATTGAAATGTTTAAGAAAATAGCAGCTATATTAAGCACTACTAATTAATTGTTACAATGTAGTAACATGCTATAAACATACCCTTGGCAATTATAACATGTCAAAGACATTTGGATAAGTACATGTATAGGAAAGATTTGGAGAGATATGGGCCAAACCCAAGCAAGTGGGACTAGTTTAGTTTGGGAACATGTTTGGCATGGACTAGGTGGACCAATGGGTCTGCTTCCATGCTGTATGACTCTATGAAAAGAAAATTTAGAAAAACAGATTGTCTCACATGCAATTCTAGCAGCAGGAAGAGAACCCCAGCTTTTAGCTGTAACAGAAGAAAAATAGCTTCCACATTGAGCTTCAATATCCCAGCAGCAATGGCTACTGAAAACAAACTAAAAATCCTGTTTCTGTAGGAGCTTGACCCCCACCCAGTCAGGTTGCTTCTATTGTTCCAATTAAAAAAAAAACCAAGGCCTCACAAGCCTTTTATTTTATCAGCTTTGAGTAGATTGCTCTACACATCTGTCCCAACCTTTCTTCATAATAAAGTACAAAATACATCTCTTAAAGCCATAGTATCATCACAATACAAATAAGTTGCCAGTACTCCTGCTATTTAATCAGTAAATATTCTATAGGGAAAAAGACAGCTGAATTGGGGCACAGATGGGATTGTGTGCTTTCATACCTAATTTTTCTTTAGCAGCTCCATTGATGAAGTTAATGTCCTCCCCAGGTAACAGTTCCAACTGTTCCTGACATGCAGGGAAATCTCCACACTCAAAACTTCCAAGGGCTCTGAAACAAAATAACAAGGCTTCAATATACTCACATCTTACAGGACTTTTAGATCAATCCTCAAACAAATTCTTGAGCACTTGACAGGGTAAATGTGGAAAGATCGTTGATCCCAGACCCTGCTACGGGAAAACAGGGTATAGACTCAGAATAAGCGGTCACACATTTAAGACAAAAGAGGAGGAAGAATTTCTTTTCTCAAAGGCTAGGGAATCTGTGGATTTCTTTACCACAAAACTGCTGAGGCTGTGTCTATAAGCATATGGAAGGCAGGCACAGATTTTTAAACAGTAAGAAAATCATGGGGTAACAGGGAAAAGGTAGGAAATTGGAGTTGAGGATTTTTGGATCAGCCATGATTTCATTGAGTGGCAGAGCAGACACAATGTGCTGAATCATCTACTTTTGCTTTGATGTCTTATGGCCTTAAGACTAATACCTATTTGCCATCTGAAACAAAAACAGAAATTGTAGAGAAATTCTACAAGCCTGTCAGCATCTACGGAGAGAGAAAGCAGAGTTAATGCTTCGGGTCCAGTGGCCCTTATTAGCCATCTGTTAAACAGAAAAATCCTAAACCATGCTAAAAGCTTCCAAAAGCCCAGTCCATCACGCAAACCAGCCTTCCATCCAGTGACTCAGGAAAGCAGCCAACATAATCAAAGACCCCTTCCCCCGCCCGGTTATACTCTCTTACACCCTCTTCCACTGGACAGAAGATACAAAAGTTTGAAAACACAAGCCAACAGATTTAAGAACAGCTTCTTTCCTGCTGTTATCAGATTTATGAATGGACCTCACATTAGAGTTGATCTTTCTCTGTACCTTCTCTATAGCTGTAACACTATATTCTGCATTCTATTCCAATACCCTGATGTACTTATGATTTGTCTGGTTAGCACAATACTTTTCACAGTATATCCATACATGTGACAAAAATAAATCAAATCACAAACCACTAAATCAGAATTATACAAGAGCAAATTTTGGTGAATGGAGGATGAATTTGAGAAGTTAAAAAAAAGAGAAAAACCAGGAAATGAAAGCATCTAACCTGGACATCTTAACAGGAAATTATTAGTCTATAACCAAGGAACTTTTGTCACCTTGAATGCTTTCATCCAAAGAGAGCCAGCATACATTGTGGGAAGGTTATTCTGAATAAACCAGATTGAATTTTTTGTGGTAGTGGCAAAACTAGTGGATATTATTACTTATATTCAATTCCAGAAAGCATCTAGAAATGTCTCAACAGAACATGAACCAATTTAATGGAATCAAAGACAATTTATTGAAGTGGTTCTTGAGACAGCAGGGCTGACACATATGGAGAACTTCAGTCAGTTAGGATTATATTTACTGAATTCAGATGAATGATGGGGATATCAGAAACATAAAATTAAAAGGAATAATCATGGTAAACACAAGGAGGACATCCCCAATGACAGGAGTGTCCAGAAGGAAGGTCACAGACTAAAAATGCAGGGTAAACCATTTACAACCAAGATGAAGAGACTTTTTTTTTAAAACCCAGAGAGTGGCCAGACTGTGGAATTTACTCGCACAGAAAACAGTCAAGGCCAAAACGTTGTACAATTTCAAAGAAGTTGGATATGGCACTTAGGGATAAAGGGATCAAAGCATCTGAGGGGAAAGCAGGAACAAGCTATTGTAGTTGATTGTCCAACTCAATCAAAATAAATGACGAAGCAGGATCAAGGAGTTGAATGGCCTACTCCTGCTCCTATTTTCTATTTCTACAAGCTTATTGGAGAGTTGAACTGGTGGTAGGAGATGTGATGTGGAGGGGCCAGTGTTGGACTGGGCTGGACAAACACAGAAGTCACATGACACCTGGCAAAGGAGCTGTGCTCCGAAAGTTTGAGAGATTCCAAATAAACCTGTTGGGCTATAACCTGGTGTTGTGAGACGTCTGATGTTGGCAGTAAGAGACAGGTGGTCAGGGGTAACAGGCAGTTACTCTAATTGACAGGTTGCTACTGGTGGTATTCAACAAGCATCTTTGTCTGGGCCTCAACTGCTCACAGCATTTATTAATATTTTCAGATTTTCAGCATCTGGGCTACTTTGCATTCATGTTACAATACAAGTTATTGTACACTTATGCAAAGAACGGGCGTGACCACAATTGCAAATACTGAGGGTAGTTCTGGGCATCATAACTTTATGGATGAAGTATTGACTTTGGAGAGAGTGCAGCATAAATATACCAGAACAATACCAAGACTCCATAAGATTAAATAAAGAGGAAAGGTTTCACACAGCACTGTTTTTTGATTCGTTTTCAAGAAATTAAGGGAAAAAGATAACGGTAGATTAGAAGAAATGATTTCCATTAGTCCAGGAATGTGCACGGGCCTTAATCACAAAGTTAGGGCCAGATCCTTCAGAAGTAAGATTAGAAAACACTTCTACACACATAATGGTAATGTTTGGTACAAATTTAGAGTACTCCTGAAAGCAGCAACTTATTTTAAATTTTAAAACTTACATTGTTAAGATTTTGTTCTTGAAGGTATAAAGGTTTGGGACAAAGGCAGGTCATATGGTCAAGAGATCAATCATCATCTCAGCAAGCTCGGGGCAGGGGGGTGTCAATGGTCTATTCCTAATTATTCTCTTTCCTTTATACATCGGCCTGGTCAGCTGCTCTCAAAGGCAGCATGTTTGTGGGGTATGGGTCAACAGGTACCAGCTGAGCTTCTGCTATCTGACCCAGCCAGCTCACTTTTCTCAATGCCCATTTCCCAGATCTCATTTTACATTTCAACATCGCAGTGCTTGCCCTCCAGGTACTATATGCACACTTTAATTGCCACAGCATGCTTATCAGCAAATTTTTTCACAGCAAGAAAAATAACTAGCTATTAAAAAGGAAGTGTAAAGGGAAATATTTCCTGTTCCTTCAATGTTTATGTTTTTTAAAAATTTGCAATTTAAAAAACGTCAGCCAATTTGAAAGCAGTCACTATTCTCATGCCCAGATCTGCTCTAATGCAGTCACCAACAGGGAGAAGTTAGCTCTGCATGCTGCACAGTTATTTATTTATTTAGATGAAATCTAGAACTGTAATGGTGTCTGGAAGCTAATCCAAGCCATTCACCAACACCCGAACAGGCAGCAGTACTCAGCATTTGGTACTTTTTTTTTTTAAAATTGAGGCTACGTCAGCTTCAATTCTGGCTCCAGGCTTCTTGGAGGCTCCCACCATCAGTTACACCAGTCTGCTGCCAACTCAATTCACTCAACATAACATTATGAAACAGCTGCATATAGAACACAGCAAGGGGTATGGGCTCTGATAACGTCCCAGTTCAAAGTTTGAGAAGATTTGTAGCTCGGGTTGTGGATGAGGCTGTAGACTTGTTCACTGAGCCGGTGTGTTTGATTACAGACGTTTCGTTACCCTGCCTCCGTCAGCGCGCCTCCGGTGAAGCGTTGGTATTCTGTCCCGCTTGTTATTTATATGTCTTAGTTTGCTGGGCTGGTTGGCATCACTTCCGGTTGTTTTTCAGTGGTTTGTATATTGGGTCCAGTTCAACGTGTTTGTTGTGAAGTTCTGGTTGGATAGGTAACCCTCAGACCTACTGCCTCACTACCAGGTATGCCAATAAAACAGACTTGCCAAAGAACTACAACGGAAACTGAAATAATTAGTAAACAACACTACCCACTCCATCCACTCCTCCCAAGAATTCCTCAACATCAAGGACACCAGAATAGAAGGGGAAGAGATAATGATATCCTTCAAAGTAACAGCACTATTTACATCCATAAACATCGACCTGGCTAAAGGGACAATTGCCACACTGCTGGATGAATCAGGAAGGCAGGCACCCAATGACACCAACAGTATTAAGGACAGCACCCTGAAACTGCTGGATCGGTGCCTCACAACCCACTTCACCTTCAACGGCCGTATATTCAAACAAATCAATGGAACACCACTGGGATCCCCAATATCAGGGCTGATAGCAGAAGCCATAATGCAAAGGTTAGAATGGATAGCGCTCCCCACTATCCAACCCAAACTCTGGGTCCACTATGTAGATGACACCGTGATTATCAAAAGCACGAAACTAGAAGAAACCCACCAATGCAATCATCCTCCTCACCAGAATAAAATTCACAAAAGAAGGAGAAAACAATAACCAAATACATTTCACCATTATGTCTAGGAAGGGTAAGAACAACAGGGAACTCCAGACTAGCATATACAGAAAGACCACCCATACGGGCCAGATACTTAATGCAGCAACCATCCCAACACCCATAAACGGAGCTGCATCAGGACATTAGTCAAACGAGCCACAACACACTGCAGCAACCTGGAATTGCACAGAGCAGAACAGGAACACTTGTACGGAGTTTTTAGAAGGAATGGATATCCAAAAAAATCTGCTGTTACGTCCATGACAGACACAACAGGACAACACAACACAGCTAGACATACCAGTCACCCTACCATACAGAGACATATCAGAGATGACCACATGACTACTCAGACCCCTAGGTATCAGAGTAGCCCACAAACCAACAACCACTCTGTGACAGCTACTGATGAACATAAAGGATCTCATACCCACAACCAATAAAATTAACATAATATACAAAATACCATGCAAGGAATGTGGGAAACATTACATAAGCCAAACTGGAATAAAACTGACAATAGGGATACACAAACACCAACTAGCCACCAAGAAACACGACGAGTTCTGACTGGTCTCAATACACACAGAAAAAAGAGGACACAAATTCTACTGGGACGACACAAGCATAATAGCATGAGCCAAACAGACATGCCAGGGAATTTTTGGAAGCCTGGCATTCCAACCAGAACTCCAACAAACACATTAACCTGGACCCAATGTACAAACCAATGAAAAACAGAACCAGAAGTGAGGCCAACCACTCCAGCAAGCAGAGGTATATAAATAACAAGCAGGACAGAACAGCAACGCTTCACCAGAGGCGCACTGACAATGTTACCTAGCAGGGTGTCGAAATGTCTGCAACCAAACACACCAGCTCGGCGACTAAGTCTACAACCCCATTGCCTGTAGTCTGGAACTAACCAACTGCACACCCCTGACAATGCTAGTAAGTATCCAACAACGTGCACATTTGCTGAGTCCACAATAAGAACCAAATGCAATCTGGTCAAATATCTCTCTGCTGGATTACTCCTAATAATATGCACAGTGAGTGGAGGTGGTTCTGGACAGTATATTGTTCATCACTGCTCAGTTTGGGTTCTCTCAGGGCTACTCAGCTCCAAACCCCAGAGAGTCCTGGGACAAACATGGAGAGAAAATAAAGCTGAACTCCTGGGGAGAAGGGAGGGAGGCTGCCATCAGGACAGTACATGAACTATTACAGCACCAAGTAGACATTGAAAACTGAACTCAATTGGGATGGGGTGGAAATGATGTTTCCCAGTCGTTGAAATATACTTGCCCAAAAAAGATAACTGCAGTTGAGGACCATCATCTGACCACATCAGCATTGGTTGCAGGGGTTCCAGAATGTGCTACAGCAAAATCACACTGTCTCTTAGACGGTACCTCCCAAACTTCCAAGTCATCCATATCCTGTCTTGGAAGTACATCATTCCTTCACCGCCAATGGGTCAAATTCCCTGAACACATTTCATCACCTCCTCAGAGCAATGAGAGGAAGGCAATAAATGCTGGTTCTATCACCAATGCCCATATCTCATGGCTGAAAAATGGTCTAAGAATGGAGAATGGGATTAATCAGCTAGCTTTATTAAAGCCCAGATGACTGCAATGGGCCAAATAGCTCCATTTGTGCTGCAGTCATTCTTCGATACTATAATCCTTGGCTGTTCCATCAATAACCTTCCCTTTGTCATAAAGCAGAATATGGCTGCTTCATTGACAGCTGCAGTGTTCACCTCCATTTACAATTCCTCAGATAAAACTGACATTCAATTTATAAACAGTTTTCATCAGCACTTACAGCCAGCCAATGTGATATTTTTGAACACTGCCATCAATTACAATAGAGCAAGCACAACAGCCAGTTGTCAGACAGCAAAGCTTCCATAAGCAGCAACGTGAGAACAATAGGATATTCTGTTCTTTTGGAACAGTGACCGATGGTTCAATATGGTCCAGGAGACAAGGGATAACCACGACTCCCACCCTCCTCTTCAAAGCATTGCAAGATCTTTTCCATCCACTTGGAGGGCACACAAGACCTTAAATTAGTATCTCCTCCAAAGAGGAGGAGGAGAAGGCATCTCCCCAAGTACTGCACCAAATGCCAGCCTTCATCTTTATGTTCTGCTGACTGAGCCTTGGCTGTCCTCATCCATAGGACGTCAAACTAGACAATGTCTAATTTTGGCCAAGAAATGCCAAATAACATTCAGACCTCCCGTAATGGGTAAAAAACCAACATTCAACGTATTGTCAAAAGCAGACTTGGTGTGGCCGGGCGGGGGGAAACGACAGTGGAGAGGAGAGACGGGGGAAGATAGATATGGAGCATCACTGTTGGCTGGAGACCGAACTAGAACAGCCACATTCAGGAGGTCAAAGGGCTTGCTACAGTACTCCAGTGAAGCTCTGTGCAAGCTGGAAGAACACCACCTCATTTTCCATTTGAGAACCCTTCAACTTTCTGGACTCAATATTGAGTTCAATAGTATTAGGGCCCGAGCATCTTTCCCCATATTCTCAATCCAACCCTACACACCAGTCTTCCATGGCTACTTGGTGCTGTGATATTTCATGTGCTGTCCCAATAGCAGCCTCCCTTCCTTCTCTGGAGGAATTCAGCATTTTTCTCTTTATATGTTTGTCCCAAGACTGTGGCCAGGTGGGGAGCCAAGTAGACTTGACAGAACCCAAACTGAGCACTGTTGAACAAAATATCATCACATAAGCATGACCACTAACGGACCACATTAGCAGTTATTCATTCTCCCAGGCTAACCTTTATGTATTCCTTTATCTGAACTGCTTTCCTCTCTCTGGAACCCATCTTCACCTACCGCTTACTCCTTCCTCCTCCACCCACCCCTTCTCTAGCATATATATCAACCTCTTCTTAGCTACAATCAGTTCTGAAGGGTCACTGGACTAAAACCATTAACACCACTTTCTCTTCACAAATACTACTAGACCTGCTCACGTTCTTGAGCAATTTGGAATTTGTATCATATGCTGTACGACTCACCTACATACCACCTGTGTAGAAAGGCTACAGCTCTTCAGGAATTATACTTTCCAGGAAAACTGTTCACTTGGTTTACATTTCATTCAATAGTGCCTGCCTGGACAGTATACCATGGCTGTTGTTAGGTGGATTATATACATAATGCATTGTTTCTCAATAGCTTCTCAGTAGCAACCCAGGAAGATCTGGATTTACAACATCGAAAAAGACAGGCATATGGGAAGAAGTTCCTCTCCAAGGCATCAGCTAGACGTGCGAATACATCACAATTTCTTCAGACACTGTAATCCGGGAGGCTGCCAGTAACAGCACTGTGGAATGCCTTCAGTAATTAAAATTGCTGGCCCACCATCACCTCTCAACAGAAATGAAGAATGGTCAATAATTGCTTACCAGCAACACCCACATCCCTGGAATGAACACACATGAGAAAATTTCAACATGATCAATGCGCTTAGAATGGTTTTGGAATGCAGGCAGCATTTCCCATTAGTGAAGTTGGAGTAGTTGTTCTTGGGGTAGAGACAAGAAAGGTTGCTTAAAAATGCAAACATAAACAAAGTCACAAATTTTAAATAGATGCAGTTTGAGTGAACAAAAAAAGTGTCTTAAACAATACCAGTATTTTGCCAGAACACTACATGTTGCATTTTATAGAAAATGAAAATGAGTGCCTGAAGTTTCTGACCTGATGTAGTTAAAATCAGCCTTCAGGTGGATGGATGATCCATTTGTACTTTTCTTCAACGCTAGGATACCATTCTGCCATTCTTCCACAGCTGGCCAGTCAGATAATGAAATGTAGCATTCACAAGCTTTATTCGCCAAATAATTCACAATTTCAGGGGAAGTATCACTTTGTTTAGTAAGAACAGTTTTCTTGCTTTCAGCTGTACAAAACAAAGCTCTATCAATGATGATGCAATGTTGCAGCTTTTTTAAAAAAAAATGACAGCAAATTCAGATGATTTACCTTGTATGTATGTCCTGTCTTTATAAAATGATGCAGATGACAATATAGGAGCATTGTTAGTAAGTTTGCGGATTACACCAAAATTGGTGGTACATTGGACTGTGAAGAAGAGTATCTAAGAGCCCAACGGGATCTTGATCAGGTGAGCAAATTGGCCAAGGAACAGCAGATGGTGTTTAATGCAGATAAATGTGAGGTGTTGAATTCTGTTAAGACAAACTAGGGCATGACTTACAGTTAATGGTCAGGCCCTGGGGAGTGCTGACGAACGGAGACATCTAAGGGTGCAGGTACACAGTTTTTTTAAAGTGGCGTCACAGGTAGACAAGGTGGTGAAGGCAGCTTTTGGCATGCTTGCCTTCACCGGTTACAGCATGGAGTACAGGAATTGGGGTATCATGTTAATGCTGCACAAGACATGAGTAAGTCCACATTTGGAGTACAACTCTGGTTGCCCTGCTTATAGGGAGGACGTTATTAAACTAGAAAGGGTGCAAAAAAAGACTTGGAAGGATGTTACGAAACTGGAAGGTTTGAGTTGTAAGGAAAGGCTGGATAGTCTGGGACATTTTTCCCCCTTGTGTGTAGATAGCTGAGGGATGATCTTAGAGGTTTATAAAATCATGAAGGGCAGAGATAAGATGAATCGTAAAGCTTTTCAATCCCCCAGGTTAGGGGAGTCCAAAACTAGAGGGTATAGGTTTAAGGTGAAAAGGGGAAAGATTTAAAGGGACCTGAGGGGCAACTTTTCCCCATAGAGGGTGGCGCATATATGAAATGAACTGCCAGGGGAATTGGTACAGGTGGGTACAGTTACAACATTGAGACATTTGGACAGGTTCAAGCATGGGAAAGTTTTAGAGGAATAAGGGCCAAATGCATGCAAATGGGAGTTAGTTTGGTTTAAATTTAGTTTGGGAAACTTGGTCAGCCTAAGGGTCTGTTTCTGTGCTGCAAGACTATGTGCAGGTTAGGTGGATTGGCCGTGGTAAATTGCCCCGTAGTGTCCAGGTTAGATGCGTTAGCCATAGTAAGTGTGGGGTTACGGGGTTAGGGCGTGAAGGATGGGTCTGGGTGGGATGGTCTTTGGAGGGTTGGTGCAAACTCAATGTGCCAAATGGCCTTTCTGCAATGTCAGGTTTCTATGATTCCCTTAAATAACAGCCACATGAAGGTGCTGAAAGGGACAGAACTGGCAAAGAAATTTTCTCAGCTGTTCAATAAATATGATACAGCTTCCAACTGAATAATGCACTAAGTTGTAGGTGATCTAATGCTTTATGTTACAGTTTTCCACCAGCTCAGCACTAGCCAGAATGGCAGTGCACCTTTATCAATTTTTAAAAACTAACTTGTATAAGGCTGGCCCAAAATGCAGCTTGGAAACTCTAAGTCTCATTAAGAAAAGCTTCCTCCTGGCAAACTGGTATCATGGTAAAACGTATTGCGTTGATAGTTTAGTTAGACATGAGTGAATTATAAGTTTGAGTTTAAGGAGAGCCTGAATAGTCTGGGACATTTTTTCACTGGAGAGCAGGGGTTGAGAGGTGACCATTTAGAGGTTTATGAAATGATGAGGGGCATAAATAACGTAAATGACAGGTGTCTTTTCCCTAAGGTGGGGGACTTCAAGACTAGGGGGCATATTTTTAAGATGACAGGAGAAAGATTTAAAAAAGATACAGGGGGCAAACTTATTGCTCGTATCTAGACTGAACTTCCAGAGGAAGTGGTGGATGCAGCTACAGTTACAATGTTTAAAAGACATTTGGATAAGTACATGAATAAGGAATGCTTGGAGGGATATGGGCCAAGTGCAGGCAGGTGGGACTAGTCTACTTTGGGATTATGGTCAGCATAGACTGATTAAACCAAAGGGTCTGCTTCTGTCCTGTATGACTATGACTCTGAGTGCGTCACGAAGCAACAAAATAGAATGCAGTTATTTGGTTTTGCTAACAGGTTTTCTTCCATTTCATAAAATGCTAAATCACTTTTTCTGTTCATATAGCGAAATGGCGAAACCTCCACTGAAAGACGTATAGCATCCTTCCACATGGAGAAGAAATACCGGAGCGAAAATGGCTGGTCTCTTGTAAAGGGTATAGAGAAAAGACCAGGGGACTGGGAATACCAGGATGAAGGAGTTACACATACCTCACAGGAAAAGAGTCACATAGCTACTAGTGGAATAGAAACAGTGGGATACTGCCATCGATTCTGCATTGAAATCACCCAAGTTTATAAACAAAACATTTTTATAGACCATTTTCACAACTTCAGGCCATCCCAAAGCAATTTTTAGAAAACAAAAAAACTTTAAGTGTCATCACTGTTACAATATGGAAAAAAATTTTGTATTACTAGAATTACCTCTTCCTGATTATTCCACAATAATCCCCAACTGAGGGGCTTGGTAATTTGGCCAATGTCACATGACAACAACAAATTATTCACCAAATCTTTTAGCTCATTCTTCTTTCAAATGAAGAATATTACATGAATTATTGTTCACATATTGTGCCTATCAACTCATACTCACTATTCCCCGTATGTTTAGGGCTGGCAAGGTTACTACCAGTGCTGGCAATAGACACTTTGAGAAGGGATTTGTCAAGGCCTTTAATGCAGCAGTCTACTCCAGTCATGGCACACAGCTGCTCCTGGTATTCATTTGATGCCTTTTCAAACCTGAAGGTGATTGAATACAGAGCAATGTAGTGAAGTGTATTTTTAAATGAGATATTTCAAATGCAGCATAACACAACAACTGTTGCGCAAGATTTTATCCCCAAAGCAAACAACGATAAACTGGAAAATTTAAAAAAGGTAAAGTCAGAACCCACATAATGGTACTTTACCACATCAAGTAACATCTGAAGCTCGATCAAAGGAACCAAATCAATGAGATAATGAGACCATCAGGTCAGCTTTTCCACACGCTCACAATCAAAGTGTCAACACAAAGCCCTAAAAAAATTCAAATTCTCCATTGTATAAGAATTGAGATAGACCATGGAAGAAAAAGTCTCATCACAACTCTCTAGTTGTGTTGCAACTGCCTTAAAAATCTAATATTCCAATAAATAAGTGACAAAGTAATAAAAATTGGCAAGACTAACAGATTTAATTTTTAAAACCATAAAACTTCAAAGGAACACAATCATGGGTCTGTGGAATAGGAAAACATAAATCAATTAACTTCTGCGCTCCCACAATAATTTCACCCAAGGGCTGAATCTGGAGGATTGCCTACCCTACCAAAAGGTATATGGGTTAGACTTGGAGTCAACTGACGTCATTCGCAATTCTAAAGAGAGCAGTAGCATTCATTTTTACAATCTTGCTTAAGACAAATGATTCAATTTCACTTCTTTCATCCAAGGGATTTATCAGCTTTCAGCTTCCTTTTAATTAGTTATTGAAATGACCATCTGGTCCGTAACCTCCATCTCCTACAACTTCCATTATGAAGTCAGGCACAAAACCTTTGTTATGTCCTCCGCCTCTAATGAAGATTTTCTTCGACCCAAACTAATTGTTAACATTTTGTATATTGAGAAACTATTCTAGGGTTTGTTTTTTTTTTTTTTAAAAGTAGAGATCAGTCTGAGACTGGTGCAGTTGGGAAAGAAGCAAGACAAACACAGTCAGGGCAGGCT
Source organism: Rhincodon typus (assembly GCF_021869965.1). Lineage (NCBI taxonomy): Eukaryota > Metazoa > Chordata > Chondrichthyes > Orectolobiformes > Rhincodontidae > Rhincodon > Rhincodon typus. The sequence continues at coordinate 1,630,947 of NC_063352.1, read as the reverse complement.
GGAACAAAGCAGAGAACGAGGTAGGACTGGTAAATTAAACTGCATTTATTTCAACGTAAGGCAGATGATTCAGGGCATGGTTGAGAACATGGGACTGGGATATCATAGCAACTACAGAGACATGGCTCAGGGATACAGTTGAGAGGGTTGGATTATGAGGAAAGACTGAGTAGACTGGGATTATACTCATTGGAATTCAGAAGAATAAGGGGAGATCTTATAGAAACATAAGATTATGAAGGGAATAGATAAGGTGGAGGCAGGGAGGTTGTTTCCGTTAGCAGGTGAAACTAGGACTAGAGGGCATCGCCTCAAAATAAAGGGAAGCAGATGTAGGACTGAGGTCAGGAGGAACTTCTTCACCCAAAGGGTTGTGAATCTGTGGAATTCCCTGCCCAGTGAAGCTGTTGAAGCTACCTTGCTGAATGTTTTTAAGGCAAGGCTAGATAAATTTTTGAACAGTAAAGGAATTAAGGGTTATGGTGAGCATGCGGGTAGGTGGAGCTGAGTCTCAAAAAGATCAGCCATGATCTTATTAAACGGCAGGGCAGGCTCGAGGGGCCAGATGGCCTACTCCTGCTCCTAGTTCTTATGACAGACAGGTCTGGCAGCTTAAATGTTCCAGGGTATAGATACTATAGGAAGGATAGTAATGCTCGGGGATGGGGGGTTTGATTATGAATAACATTACAGCTGTGCTTAGTGAGGATATTCCTGGAAATACATTCAAGGAAGTTATTTGGGTGGAACTGAGAAATAAAGGGATGATTACCTCACTGGGATTGTACTAAAGACGCCCCCAATAGTCAGTGGGAAATTAAGAAGAACTTGTAAGGAGATCTGAGTTATCTGTAACAATAATAGGGTGGTTATGGTAGGAGACATTAACTTTCCAAACATAGATTGGGACTACCAAAAGTGTTAAGGGCTTGAATGGAGAAGAATATACATAAATGATCTGGAGGAAGGTATAGATGGTCTGATTAGCAAGTTTGCAGATGACACTAAGATTGGTGGAGTAGCAGATAGTGAAGGGGACTGTCGGAGAATGCAGCAGAATATAGATAGATTGGAGAGTTGGGCGGAGAAATGGCAGAGGGAGTTCAATCCAGGAAAGTGCGAGGTGATACATTTCGGAAGATCCAATTCAAGACCGAACTATACTGTAAATGGAAAAGCCCTGGGGAAAATTGGACCTGAACACCCAGATCTCTCTGTGCATCATTGTACCCTGAAGGTGGCAACACAGGTCGATAGAATGGTCAAGGCGGCATACGGCATGCTTTCATTCATTGGACGGGGTATTGAGTACAAGAGTTGGCAGGTCATGTTACGGTTGTATAGGACTTTGGTTCAACCACATTTGGAATACTGCTTACAGTTCTGGTCGCCACATTACCAAAAGGATGTGGTTGCTTTGGAGGGGCTGGAGAGGTGGTTCACCAGGATGTTGCCTGGTATGGAGGGCACTAGCTATGAAGAGAGGCTGAGTAGATTAGGATTATTTACATGAGAAAGACGGAGGTTGGGGGGGAGGGGGACACCTGATTGAGGTCTACAAAATCATGAGAATAGACAGGGTGAATAGCAAGCAGCTTTTTCCCCCCAGAGTGGGGGGACTCAATTACTCGGGGTCATGATTTCAAGGTGAGGGGAAAGTTTAAGGGAGATATGCGTGGAAAATTCTTTACGCAGAGAGTGGTGGGTGCCTGGAACGCATTGCCAGCGAAGGTGGTAGAGGCGGGCACGATAGCGTCATTTAAGATGTATCTAGACAGATACATGAATGGGCAGGGAGCAGAGGGATACAGATCCTTGGAAAATAGGCGACAGGTTTAGATAGAGGATCTGGATCGGCACAGGCTTGGAGGGCTGAAGGGCCTGAACCTGTGCTGTAATTTTCTTTGTTCTTTGAATCTGTTAAGTGTGTACAAGAAAACCCTGATTCAGTATGTGGATGTACCTACTAAAAAAGCTGCAAAACTTGACCTACTCTTGGGAAATAAGGCAGGGCAGGTGACCAAGGTGTCAGTGGGGGAGCACTTTGGGACCAGTGACCATTATTTTACTAGCCTTAAAATAGTGATGGAAAGATTAGACCTGATCTAAAAGTTGAAGTTCTAAATTGGAGGAAGGCGAATTTTGGTGGTATTAGGCAAGAACTTTCAAAAGTTGATCGGGGCAGGCAAAGGGGGTGGCTGGAAAATGGAAAGGATTCAAACATGAGATAACGAGAATCTGAGAGACAATATGTGCCTGTTGCGGTGAAGGGCAAGGCTGGTAGGTATAGGGAATGCTGGATGACCAGAGAAATTAGGTTTTGGTCAAGTAAAAGAAGGAGGCGTATGTCAGGTACAGACAGCAGGAATCGAGTGAATCCCTAGAAGAGTATAAAGGCAGTAGGATTATACACAAGAGGGAAATCAGGAGGGCAAAAAGGGGACATGGGATAGCTTTGGCAAATAGGGTTGAGAATCTACAAATACATCAAGGACAAAAAAGGGTAACTAGGGACAGAATAGGGCCCCTTAAAGATCAGCAAGGCCGCTTGTGTGTGGAACCGCAAATGAGGAAGATACTAAACAAGTATTTTGCATCAGTGTTTACTGTGGAGAAGGATATGGAAGATACAGAATGTGGGCAAATAAATAGCCATATTACAGAGGTGGTGGTGCTTAAAACACAAAGGTGCATAAATCCCTGGGATCAGATCAGGAGTACACTAGAACTCTGTGGAAAGCTAGGGAAGTGATTGCTGGGCCCCTTGCTGAGATATTTGTATCTTGGATAGCCACAGGTGAGGTGCTGGAAGACTGGAGGTTGGCTAACGTGGCACCACTATTTAAGAAAGGTGGTAAGGAAAAGCAGGGAACTACAGACCAGTGAGCTGATATCGATGGTGGGCAAGTTGTTGGAGGGAATCCTGAAGGACAGGATTTACATGTATTTGGAAAAGCAAGGACTGATTAGGGATAGTCAATATGGCTTTGTGCATGGGTAATCTTGTCTCACTAACTGGATTGTGTTTTTTGAGGAAGTAGCAAAGAGGATTGGTGAGGGCGGAGTAGTGGACATGATCTATATGGAAACCGAAAGAACTGCGGATGCTGTAAACCAGGAACAAAAACAGAAGTTACTGGTAAAGCTCAGCAGTCTAGCAGCATCTGAAGAAGAGAAACAGAATTAACATTGAGACCGGTGACCCTTCCTCAGAGCAGTTCTAAAGAAGGGTCACCGGACTCAAAACGTTTACTCGGACTTTTTCTTCACAGATGCTGCCAGACCTGCTGAGCTTTTCCAGCAACGTATGAAGTATATGGAGTTCAGCAAGGCGTTCGACAAGGTTCCGCATGGTAGACTGGTTAGTAAGATTAGATCACATGGAATACAGGGAGAAATAGCGATTTGGATACAGAACTGGCTCGAAGGTTGAAGACAGAGGGGTGGTGGTGGAGAATTGTTTTTCAGACTGGAGGCCTGTGACCAGCAGTGCATCACAAGGATCGGTGCTGGGTCCACTGCTTTTCATTAATTATATAAACAATTTGGATGTGAACATGGAGATATGATTAGTAAGTTTGTAGATAACACCAAAATTGTTGTAGTGGACAGCAAAGGTGGTTACCTCAGTGTATAATGGGGTCTTGATCAGATGGGCCAAGGATGGCAGATGCAGTTTAATTTAGATAAATGTGAGGAGCTGCATTTTGGAAAGGCAAATCAGGGCAGGACTTATACACTTAATGGTAAGGTCCTGGGGAGTGTTGCTGAACAAAGAGACCTTGGAGTGCAGGTTCATAGTTTCTTCAAAGTGGAATCGCAGGTAGACAGCAGTGAAGGCGGCATTTGGTACGCTTGCCTTTATTGGTCAGTGCATTGAATATAGGAGTTGGGAGGTCATGTTGTGCTGTACTGGACATGGGTTAGGCCATTTTTGGAATACTGCATGCAATTCTGGTCTCCCTCCCATAGGAAGGAGTTGTGAAACTTCAAAGGGTTCAGTAAAAATTTCCAAGGATGTTGCCAGGGTTGAAGGGTTTGAGCTATAGGGAGAGGCTGAATAGGCTGGGGCCATTTTCACCGGAGTGCGAAGGCTGAGAGGTGACCTTATAACATCATGAGGGGCATGGATAGGGTAAACAGACAAGGTCTTTTCCATGGGCTGGGGAAGTCCAAAACTAGAGGGCATTGGCTTACGGTGAGAGGGGAAGATTTAAAACAGACCCAGGGGCAACTTTTTCACGCAGAGGATGGTGCATGTATGGAACGAGCTGCCAGAGGAAGTGGAAAAGGCTGATACAACGACAACATTTAAAGGCATCTGGACAGGTATATGAATAGGCAGGGTTTAGAGGAATATGGGCTAAATGCTGGCAAATGGGACTAGATTTATTTAGGATATCTGGCCGGCATGGATGAGTTGGACAGAAGGGTCTGTTTCCATGCCGTACAGCTCTATGACTATTTAAAATCTGGTCTACTCATCTTTTCACAATAACTTTTTCAATTTATTCTTGTACTTTCCATAATCTTCCTGCTTAGTGGTTGGAAGCTCTTCACATTTGTCATTTTTGTTTTATTTCAACTTCGTTTCCCTTCGCCACCCAAACATCATTAGCTTTGGAATTTGGACTTTTTCCAATTGAAGGACATGCTTAATTTGTTCATGAATTCTCTTACCTTTATTTTCATTTCAGCTTTATTACTACAAGGCCTTTTCCAATCTGTGTTCCCTTTTAAAGTGCAGTATGCATACTGACATTTCAATCTGGGACTCAAGGGCCATGGGGAAGTGGAGTTGAGGATTGTCAGATCAGCTACAACTTCACTGAATTGCAGGGCCAATTCGATGCTTATGTTCCTGTGTCTTACTGTCATAGTTTAGTCTAGTTATAAATGCATCCATATAAACACACAGAGGTATAGATAGAGTAGACATCTAGAGACTTTTTCCTAGGGTGGAGGTAGCTATTACAAGGGGGCATAGTTTTAAAGTGAGTGGAGGTAGATACAGAGGAGACGTCAGAGGTAGGTTCTTTACTCAGAGTGGTAGGGGCATGGAATGCATTGCTGGAGAGGGTAGTGGAGTCAGCCTCATTAGGAGCATTTAAGTGGCTATTGGATAGGCATATGGATTTTTAGTATAAGGTAGGGGTGGAGATTAGATAGACCTTTGGATTAGGGTAAAAAGTTCAGCACAACATTGTGGGCCAAAGGGCCTGTACTGTGCTGTACTGTTCTATGTTCTATTGTTAACCTAATATTATCTCATTCTGCTTGACTGCAACCCACGTAGATTTTGGTACTTTAATATCATGTGGTTCTAGCTTACTAGACGGCAAACAAATCTACCTGGGGATTTCACCAAGCTATACTGTAAGAACTTTCAACCTTCATGGCTGAATGGAGTTTAGTTTTTTTAAATCTGTTATCAGAAAAATTATTTAGTGTTGTCAACAAAGGGTTGGAAGGTAGAAAGGAGAAATAACATTTGTTTCAATTCAATGTTTTAGAAGATCATGTTTGACTAAACAAATTCTATTAGACTTAACATTGCAATAACATGTACTTACATTTGTAACTGTATAATCCTTCAGATTATCACTCAAGACTACATATTAACGGAACATACATATATATCTCTCTACCTCATGCGTTATACACTGTATACAAACTTCATAATAAGCAATGTGCACAATGTATATCACTGGCTTTGTAAGTTATATCAGTATTTTGTGATCTTCAATATTCACATGGTTTTAAGTAATTTTTTCCCTCACTTCTTGTTTTAAAAGTTGTGAAAATTGATCCAAGCACCCACAATCACAGGGTGGAAAATATCTAAGAAATGGCCTCTGAAAACAAATAATCAGACACATGCTCGATTTAATGAGGAACTTGCACCAATTAAACAAAAACTGAAACTACAAGCATGGGTATGGCAGCAAATAATACCCCATCCTGAACAATGGGCCAAGGAAAACATCTTAAAATGACACCCTCATCTTCGGAAAGTCACAAGAACATAATGGGCCAATGGACGCCTTAAAAAGGCAATCAGGAGATACTGTGAGGTGACATCAGTCAATGTCTATCGCCTTCAAGGGCCAATTACAGGTATACTTCACCACTGCTAGGCCAATCAGAATCTTATAACATCACTGATTATGCTATGCGTTCTAGATTGGAAAGCATTGACAACGCATGGCCTTTCAGAGATCAAGGCATGCAAACCCAATTTGAAATTCATGCCAGTAGAACCTGCTATCCAGTCAGTGAGAAGACCAGCAACCGACTGTCAATTGCACGCCTTAAGTTGAAGCAGGAAGCAAGAGCCATGACAAGCCATAAAGTTGCCTTGCTGCCTTATTACTTAAGTTTCCCAAGTTACTCCCCAATGCCTGAACGGTTCAAGCAGCAAGCAAATAAATAAATAAATAGCATAATTTGGGCCCAATTCAAAATCCAAAACGTACAGAAGTCAATGAAATTGTCTTCCCAGTTAATCAATTTTACCCTTGATATTTTCTGATCTGTCTCCATTACTGCTCGACAGTGAATGATATTACGAGTGCTGTTATCGAAGTTATCACATGCTCCCCTATTTAATTACCCAGAACAAGATACAACCTTATCTCCCTTCCTAATTTCCTTTGTGAACTGGAGACAATCAAGTTGTCCTGTACACATCAGAAATTCCTCTCCTTCTATACTCTTATCATTAAATTTCTTCCAGTTCAAGCTGGAGTGATTAAAGATCTCCCCATATTACTATTTAATTAATGTCATTGAAATTTGTCAAATTTGTACATCACTTGTACTCAATTCTTCATTTTAAAAATGAATTGTACATTGAGTTTTATTTCTAGATGTGGAATGTTTTGTTGAACAGTTGATAATGTATCAAGGGTCAATTTTGCAGCATCTGGTCTGTAGGTTATGATAATGTTAATCAAGGAAGACCCTTTTTGTAAATTTAAAACAAAGTTTACTTTATACATAAAACAACTTATACCTTCCTTCAGCTTGCTGTGCCACAGAATTTATCCATGAAAGGCTCTTTGCAAGGACAGCAGAAGACCAGACAGCCATTCCTTGTATAGCTTCAGGACAATTCAGTTCACAGAGTGCTTCAACAATCATCATAACTGTCACTTCCATTTCATTTCCCTAATAAAAACATTCAAAACAGTTATTATCTGAATCGTAGAAGACATGCCATCAGAAGCAGAAATGAATAAGCTATGACAGCGAAAGGCACTCAGATTTCTGAACTGTAAAGATCAGATTTGATGTAACACTTTTGCTAGAATCATTTCAGATGAAATGAACGAAACACCTCAGTAAAATGAATAGGGTTCAAATGTTATTACTTTAGGAACTCCAAGGTTTACATTTGTTTCTGATATGTGAACTACATGAGACTGTGCTCAACAACAGTGAATTTGCTGAAGTGATGCCAGGTAAGTGGTGCTAATAAACATACTGTTATATCACCGAACTAATTTATAAATTAAACTTGACATAACAAGATCCACAAAATGTAAACCTCTCTCCACCCAAAGTTTTTGCATTATTTGCATTTTTGTGTTTTATATGCTATGAAGACCCAAATGCTTCTTTGCATTTTTCATTTTCCTGCTTTAAACCATTCACTTATTACACTGTTTTCCACTTTTTGGTAACAAATACTTCAGTGGATTTTTAGTTCTTTCTGAAGTAATTTACCAGCATGGTACAACTCCTGGGAGATTTTCCAACTATGTCGTCTCCAATCAGCGACAATATGTTGAGGGGAGTCATCTGCATTTCTTGGTGTATGAATGACCAATCTGTTGGCATAGCTCAAGGGCAAGATATGTTTCACCATATCCCACTCTACCAAAAAAACAACTTTCCTAGCCAGTGCCAGCACATTACAATAAACAAAATACCCCAGATACAGGAAATCCGAGAAACAGGAAGTACTAATAAAAAAAACTCAACAAATCTGACAGCATCTTGGAGAGAAATTAGCAATTCAAATACAACTCCCCTTAAGCATTCTGATGAAAGGTCATGGTTGAAATGCTAACTTGTTATTTCTCTCTGCAACTTTAATAGTTCCTTTGCTGACTAGCTCTTTATAATAGTTATAAACAGGGTGATATATTAAGTGCTTTTGGGTGGGGTGGGGTGGGGTGGGAGGGAGGATTACCACAAACACAGCTTTTAAATTTCCTCTCCTTCAATCAGTCTGTAATTAGTTGTAAACATTCTGATTTCATTTTCGGTGAGTAATTATGATGCCTTTTGTATGTTGTAGTTCGCAGGGTGAATGTTATTTTATTATTTATAGCTGCACAAGAGGGTCTGAACAAGGAAGAGCTGAGAGCAATTTGAAAACAAAATGCTCAGTAAACTGTCCACCTTTCCACTGCTAGTTTCAAGATGTTATGTAATTGTGCAATGCTGATTGTTAACTGTTAGTTACTACCTGCCTGGTGAATGGAAGTGGATCCTGATTGCTTCCTATTAAATCAGAGGACTTTTGCAGTTGATGAGTACAATTAATTCAACAATGATCATTTTTCCTTCGTCAGTTTTTGCCTACTGCACACTTTGAAGGTGATTTCTGATAGGTCTTGATCATTTTTAAATGCGTGTAATGAATGGATCACTACTGTTTTATGTATTTTCCAGGATATGCTGTTTAGATGTTTCCTTGCTTTGTCTCCCAAAGGTAATCATTGAGTGGCTAATATTCCCATCAACTCTTCATAGGAAGAGTTTCAAATTCTCCACTTTAGTCACTAGATTGAACCCATTGTGATTGTCTAAGGTGGGGAAGTAAATTGTTGTGACTGGAGAGCTCCACTTTGAGTTGCCCGAAACTAGATCCCAAAAGCATACCTTAAATACCAGGTTGTTGACAGCTTCCTCAATTTTAGTACAGTCGATGAAATGTTGCACCTACCTGAGATACACTGCTGTTCTTCATCTCTGTCAGCAAATCAAATCCATGCCTGACTGTCACAGCTGGCTGCCCAGCCAACAAGCCAACCCGCATTATAGCCACTCGGATCCGTGTTAACCAGTCGTGACATGTCTGGCGATTTGTGTAAAAAAATGTCCTAATGACCTGCAATGTAGGATCATAAATAACTTAAAAAAGGAGAACACTGCGTGCCAATGTTAAACACGAAAATACACACAACGTAGATTGAAATACAGAACTGCAGATGTTAGAAATCTAAAACCAAAACAAATTGCTCGAGAAATTCAGCAGGCCTGACAGCATCTTTGGGGTGAAAGCAAAGTTAACATTTCAAGTCCAGCGACTCATCATCAGAACTCAACTTAAAAGATGACCAGTTCTGATGAAGATCCACCGGACTTGAAGTGTTAACTCTGCTTTCTCCCCACAGATGCTTCTAGACCTACCAAGTTTCTCCATCAATTTGTGTTTTTGCTACAATAGGTACTGTTTTTTCCAAATCTGAATGATTTGGGTAATCCATACAAATGGACTTGAATTTGGACTAAACAAACTGATGGTAACCTTTGGTGGTGCTGTAAGTGCATTAGCACATCCTTCATATGCATTGTACATCAACTTCTCAAGGTTTTCCAAAAACTGAAGTAGAAGAATAAGTCTCAGCTGGTTGCTTGTATGCCCATCATCATTGTCAGCCGTGGTCCACTGGCTTATATCATGGTCAGGATTCAAAGTATGTGCAGCCAAACTCCTAATAATACCTGGAATTTTAAGGGACAAATTGCATAAGTTAGGTGCATACAACAATTGATCAGAATGCTACTTTTTTTTAAATAAAAAGATGACTCTAAAACAAGAATTTGCTGGAAGACACAATCAAAGAGATTGCCATTTCACAGAAGGTAGAATACTTATTCAACAGGGTGGGAAAGTAAAGCAGGAAATACTGAATGTCCTGAGAAAATAGTCTGACAGCGTGGCTGCTAAGTGATGTTTTTTTCCCTTTATTCTTTCATGGAATGTGGATAGCATTTGTTACTCATTCCCGAATGCCTTGGAAACGAGTGGCTTGCTGGCCATTCCAGCAGACAATTAAGAGTGAACTTTATTGCTGTGCATTGAGATAATTTTGGACTAGTTCAGGTAAGGATGGCAGATGCTCTTCCTTCAAAGGACATGAGAGAGCCACTCAAATGAATGCAACATACTGGAAATCTGAAATGGAGAGAAAATGCTGGAAGAGGAACAAAGTTAACATTTCTCACTGAAACATAAAAGATTCTTAAAAGAGTCTTGACAGGGTAAATGCAGAGACAATTTTTTCCCCTCATGGGAAAGTCTAGAACCAGAGGGCATAGTCTCAGAATAAAGGGAATGCCAATTTAGTACTGAGATGGGGGCGGAATGTCTTAAGGGTTTGTGGACCTCCCTGTCACAGAAGCTAAGGAGGCAGAGTTCTTATGTATACTTAAGCAGAGACTTTGAAGAACGAACATCGGCCATCCTTACCTGAACTAGTCCAAAATTATCTCCATATGCACAGCAATACAGTTCACTCTTAATTGTCTGCTGGAATGGCCAGCAAGCCACTCCTTTCCAAGGCAATCAGGAATGAGTAACAAATGCTGTCCACATTCCATGAAAGAATAAAGGGGTTAAAAAAAAATGACTGACAGCACGGCTGCTAAGCCTATTTTCTTGATCAGTCCAGGAATCAAAGGCTACAGGGTAAACACAGGAAAGTGGATGCGAAGAACGCCAGATCAGCCTTGATCCTATCAAATGATGCAGCAGGCTCTAACTGCTGAATGGCCTACTGCTCCTCTTATTTCCTACGGCCTCATGGAGTCAATACGACATCTATAGAACTGCTTCATCCTCAGTGGTAGGGTCATGGCTCAGGGAGACATTGAAGGAAGTGTCTGACAGTTGCTGCTCAGTCTCTGCCAGGTAGAGGTCAGGGCACCGGATAACAACGACATCCACGTTTAATCAGCAGTTTGATAAAGTCAAAGTTAGACCCAAGAGCGGGACACATCAGAATGCATGAGGGGAGAAGAGAAATTAAGCAAATCAAATCAAAATTCCCACTGAGATCAAGTGCGGTAGTGGCAGGAGTGGAGCAGGAAGAGGATCCCTGTCCTGTAGTTCAGGAGAGTTATACTGGACTCAAAATATTACCTGTCAACAGATGTTGCCAGATCTGCTGAGTTTCTCCAGCATTTTCTCTTTTACATTTCAGAACCTCACTGATTGCTGTAAAAAACCTACAATACTTTCATGATCATCATTATTGAGACTAGCTTTATCAGAATTGATACAATGCAGGAGGCAGCTATTTGGCTCAATGAGTCTGCAGTAGTTCTCAATGAACGTTATGACTTTGTGCCATTCTCCTGCCTGTTTGCCATAATCAGGAATCATGAATCTCTCAGCGTACTAGATTTAGTTCTACGTTTCAGGGGAATTTAGTTTCAACCGGTTGTTTTAGGACAATTAGTTTGGACCTCTGGATTACTAATCCCAGAGGCATTACCAATATACCATCATCTTTCCCCATACTTGTTTCAAGGGAGATACCTAGGTAGCTCATGAGAGATATCAGTCTACTGGGCAAAGGTGGGTGCCCAGGGAGCAAGAGCTGAATGCAGGAATACTGTAACAGTAGGAGCAGATTCAAAAACAAGACTAATTTCTTTTTTGACAGACATTTGTCCAAATGGTGTGAACTCCTCACTCCTTTTTTTTTTTAAGGAAAGTACCACAAATAAAGTATAAGGGGAATGCTGCAACTCTAAGTAAATTATTGATGTGCCTCTGCTCACCTGCTTGGAAAGGTTCAGACTAAGCTGTGAAAAAAGTTTTTGAAGAGGGAATGGATTGTTAGTTTTAACAGGAAGGTGCCCACAGTTGGAAAAAAAAAAATTGCAATATTATGTATGTGAGCGAGGAAAGGATATTGGGTTGTCAGGAGTTGTGTCAAGGAAGAAAAAGATAAGTTTCATAGAGGAGAGTTCAAAAGAGTTTGTGGAAGTAGAAGTTGAACAAAGAGGATGGGAACATAACATCAAGACAGTGAAATCTCTATAAGAATTGAAATGCATGACTACAGATTGATCTAATTACCTTCAATTGTTTGGAATGTATCTTGTGCTCTGCCCAGCGGTGTTCGTAGTTTTGAAAGCACTGTAAATTGTGCTGCTTCCCACACAGCCCATTGCCATAACACAGCTTCTGTCTTTAATAGGTTTCGTGGAATAGATGACTGATCATATTTGTCTAATCTCTGGCAGCTGTGAAACAGCCTCTCCAGCCAATGATCTTTGCTGAAAGTAAAGGAAAGCTTACACCAGTTCTATGCGACAATCAGGAACATTTGAGAGTCCAATGTGCCAATTACTTGAACATAAAATACTAAGAAAATCTAGCAAAGGGATTTAAAAATAAAATTCAAACCTACCCAATTCTGTGACAGCTTCCGTACAAAATGAAACTGATCAGATCAGAGAAGTCTTGAGGATGAAATGTGTTACTTGGAGCTTTACTCATATGACCACTTATAGCCAGTGAGATCCCTTGTACTTCTGTGTGATTGCTGTTACTGTGAAGAAAAAAATATTCAATTTTATAACCAGCATCCTATTGTTTACACATTATACAAACATTATAACTTTACTATGTGCAGTTTTTAATAAAAGTCTGCCTTTATTGGAAAAATCAACTGCAGTGTGGCAAAAGGTGTGGAACGGCAGTCCACACAATCACACTGGGGCCATTGTTGTTCATAATTTAGATTCATGATTTGAATTTCAAAATCAAAAGCTAATATCTAAAATTGCAGATACCACCTATCTTCACCAGCCCCCCGGCCCCAAGTGGTGATCTGATAGACCTTGTTAAAATTATGGAAGTTTTTGATAGTTCCGAGAAGTCATATCTGGCTTGAGACAACAACGTTTTCTTTACAGATCCTGCCAGACCAACCACATTGTCTGGAACTTCCTCTTATTTCAGATTTCTCACATCCGGTGTATTTTGGTTTTGTTTTCCCCTCAGAATCTTATCTGTTTCAGTAAGACCACCACTCATTCTTCTAAGCTCCAATGAATAAAAGCCTATCCCATGTAGCCATTCTTGATAAGGCAACCCCTTCATCCCGGCATCAAGCCTAGTAAATCTTTGAAATATCACCAATGGCAAAAAACCCAATCTTAACTATACACAGTACTCCAGGTACAGCCTCAACAACACCTTGTTCAGTTATGCCAAAACATCTTGTTTTTAAACTCCAAACTCTGGCAATAAAGGCTAAAACCTCATTTGCCTTAATTAATTACACTACCTGAATGCTAACCCTTTGTGTTTCATGCAAAAGAACATCTACATCCCTCTGCACTGTGTTTGTTTGGACCCTCTCAATTTAAATAGTCCGTCTTCTGATTCTTTCGACAAAAGTGAATGACCTCACAGCTTCTTGTATTAAACTCTCTCAAGTGTTTGCCCATTCATTCTACCTATTAGTATCTACTTGCAGATTCCTTATGCCCTTGTCTAATGCCCTCCCACTTATTTTTATATCATCAGTATCATATGGATACATTACACTCTGCCCCTCTTTCAAATCATTAGTAACCTAATTACCTTTAGATCAACAAATATGAAGTCTATTAAAATCAATATCGGAAGGGATGGTTAGAAGATATTTTGAAGTTAAAGTTAATCACACCTTAAAGCAACATCCAGAGGAATAGTCTTCAGAAGTTTCCCAAAAGCTTGCCTAACACGAACTCCACAGTGGACCAGTTGCACACGACACACATCGACACATCTATGCAGCAAAATCAATAATTTGTGAATTTTAGATATGACTCCTAAAAAATGAACACTGATAGAATTCTCAAAGAGTAACTAACAGCAAAATTTTTAAAATTCAATTTTTACCTTTGCAAGAGGTCATTTGGCAAGGAAGTAGAAACAATTTGTAGGCTGCTGCATGCTTGCAAGCAGATTGAAGCATCTTCATGAACAGCTGTTTTTAAAAAACAGGAATAATAGGTGAACATTGCTTTAAAACATTAATATTAAATCACTGATTGACAGAAATCTTACCATTTGATAGCAGCCCTTTGCAGAATTTGTGAAAAGATGGAATAGCAAACAGGGGAGCGTAAGTTTCCGACTTCTTCATTAAAATGCTAACTTCCAATGCCCAGGTTAGTAATAACTTCCTGAGATTCGAAAGATTTAAAAGAAATTAAGCAAAGTACACAATTCTTAAACGTTAAAGAATTTACAATGACAAATATCAAACCAAAATGCTTTGGTGGAAAAAATAAATTGGTAAAAAATAAATTGGTAAAAAAACAAATCTTGTTTACCTTACATCGTGGTTTAAGATATCCTTACTGAGCAACATTCCTAAAAGATTCAGTATGATGGAAAAGTGTTTCTTTGTTGCCATGGTGACAGTACTGATAACAGCACCATCAAACAGAGAAGGCGATGATGAGCTAAGACTGCTGGATATGAAATGATCATGCCTGCAAACAAAACCAAATGAACAATTTCTACACTACTTAGAATTGCACAAAAAAAAATCCATTGGACTTGTTTTGGAAAGAATTATGTTTTAAAAAATTGCACACAAGATTGCTAAAATTTCAAAGGAAAATGGACAGTTCAAATAAATTTCAAATGACCTCACACTTTCTTGTATTAGATGCTCCCAAATATTTGCCCATTTATTCTACCTATCAGTATCTACTTGCAGACTCCTTATGCCCTTGTCATAATGGATTTGAACTGTTTTAGCTTCCTATGAATTTACTTAAAATATAAGACATGCAAGTAGATGTATATCAAAGCTCTCATGTAAAGGTCAACTTTCTGATACACAAGATACTTGCCCAATTAAACTAGCAGATTCTTAAATCCTCTGGTCCAAAATTCTTGCTACATGGCTATAATCTCCAACTCTCATCCCTACTAATGCAACAATCTAAACCTTCCAAACTTCTTTAACAAATTAAAACCGTTTACCGAATTAAAATACAACAGTTTCAGATACAAAGATTAAAGACTCTACCTCCAATAGGCTGAAACTAACTTAGAAGCATTGATGCCTCTATAAATCAAATGAAAAATTCCCACTCTGCCCCAAATGAATAATTATTGCACCATACAGGAACATAAATTAACCTTTAAATGGGAGATACTTCCATTTGTTCGAATGTCATTTAATTTTATTGAATATAAGAAACAGAAATTATACAGGACAGTTAAAAGAAATTACACCAATTTAATAAGAGCAGACATACCTTGTACAATGCGAATATAAAGTGTACAAGACTCCATACTGAATGGCAGGATAATGGACTGCAAGATTGGCATGTACAATTGTAAGGTTATCACTGAGAAGGGCAAACACAGTGGGAGAAAGAGCCCACATCTGTATGGGAAAGGTGCAAAACATTATTGAAAACAATTAACACGCAATAGTACATTTATCCCACAATAAACTGCAAAAAGTTATTTGCAATTAGGGAAAGATACTTCTGGAACTTCATAATTTGTTCATGTCGCATATTTCAAACAAAATTTTAGAGGATCACGTTTTAAAGTTTATGTACGGTTTAGGGGCCATAGGCACTGGCATATCCTATGCATAGACAACTAAGATGCAAGACACTTCTTAAACATTGCTCTTCACAATATTAATTAGAACTTATATTTGCATTCTGCATGTTAAGAAATTACATTTCAAATTTGTTCTGAGTGGTACAAGGCTGACTGGAAGTCTGCTTTGATTATGTGCATTTCAATGAGTGGATCCGTATGGGACTTGGGAGCAGTGGAAGTGAAGTTTAACAAGGGAGAGCAAAAAATATTTCAAAGTGGGAGGCTGTTTCATCAAAAACAAAGTGTAGTGTCACAGGAGAGCAGGTAGGTAATTGGTGGATATTGCTCTCAACTCTTGCAAATGAATACATTTTCAAATCAAGGCTGTATGTACAGCTCAACAAATTTAAGCAGATAACTCATTTTAAAACTTCCAAATTAAATTTTTGCTTGATAAAATTAGAAGATCCCAACAGCTTGTCTGAGAAAGAATAATAAAGACTTTTCTAGTCTATACTTGAGTAGGAGTAGGGGTAAAATTTAACTAAGTGTCCATATTCTATTTAGCTAAGATACATCTGCCAGCTCAGGTAGATTTGCACATCTATGATTTAAACATCCTGCACTCTGTGGGAGATCTTAGATGTTTCGGTTGGTCTGAACAGCCACATGTCAGGAGGTGCCTCCAGCCAGATCATGCGCTGTGGGCTTTGGAGCTTCAGTGGCAGCTGGGAGGTTACCATGGTGCAATCATGTGGCTAAAAGGTTTGTAGATGATGTGGTCACCTCCACAGCTAATCAAATGCAAGCAGAGGGGGAATGGGTGACCAGGAGACTAAACAAGTGAAGTAGGCAAACAGCAGGGCAATCCCAAGTGCATCTCACTTGCAAACATCTTCCTAGTCTTGGAAAACGGCAGTTCCTCTGTAAAGGATCAATGGACTAGCCAGGTGGCCAGAGCAGTAGCAAATGGAATTCAACCTGGAAAAGTGAGGCGCAATGTAGTAGGGAGGTACCAAGACTAAGAGGAAAGTTGAGAATTATTTTCACCTAGAGGGCGATGGGTGTCTGGAACTGACTGCCTTAAGGTTAGTCGAGTCAGAAACTCTCAATATTTACGCAGTATTTACATGTCACTTGCATATCCACAGCCTCTAGGGCCATGAGCCAAGAGTTGAAAATATGATTAACAGTCAGATATGCCACAAGGAAACTAACTGCAACTGTACCAACCAGGGTTTCAGCAGAGATTTTTAATGTGTAGGTAGCTGTAACTCTGCAGAGTGTTTGTAAGGATTTTATTCCAAATAAAGGGATAGTGTGAATTTGAATACTTTTCTGATGTTAAATGAAATATTTCTAACCTTCTAGTCTCATTACATAGCTCATTTTTTCTTGTTTACTAAGGCTTGTTATTTTGTGTTCTGAAAATCATTAGCAGTTTCTCGTGAGTGTGTTCAGTAAGCAACGTCTAGAGTTTTTAAAAAAAAGGCCAAGCTAAAAATCGAACAAACTTGGTTTTGCTCTAGGAACTGGCTTGTCCAGTAATAATGTGAACTGGGATCATATCTCCAAAAATGACAACATTCTATTCTGGCCTTGGACAGTCTGGGCAAGGCATTTCTCAGAAGCAAAAATGTGGAAAAATAAGGCAGTTGTTAGTCCAACAATGGTCTCAGTATGCCATCCAATGGTGTACATGATCTAAAGCAGATCTCCAACTTTATTCACACACACACACAGTGAAAGGGTTAAGTTTAAGACAGAGCCACACATTGTTTAATTTCATTAAAAGCTGTGCAAGTACGTAATTAATTTAACTCTTCCATATCAGCATAATACTTACACCAATCAAGGAATTTTTTGCATTTCCAATTGTAGTAAGGGCACTTAAGTCAAATATTATTACAAACTCTGCATTTTCCTCTTTGAATGTTCTGTCCCTGAAAGCTTCATGCTGTATCTCTGAACAGACCAGAGGAAGAGTCAGGCCTTGAAGGAGACTGTTAAGTGCACATGTCATTTCCCCCAAGATAAGTTTGTAAGCAGTCTCTAACACAGGAATATTCTTCAGGCTTAGCACAGCCTGATATACATATTGTGCTGCTGAAACAACCTGGATAGGAAAAGATAGACAAAAAATATTATTGACATTCAATAACAGTACAAGATAATTTGCTAGAAAAACAAATTTGAACATCTCGCGAGAAAGGTTTAATGCAAAACATTCAAATCTAAAAACCAGTGAACAGGGCTATAATTAGCATAACGTTTGAAGCAAAAATTTATGACTATAGAGTTTTTATTCCATTGGGATCAAACCCACATTACAGCAATATAAAAGTTGGCTAGCCAGTCAGCTAGGGCAAGCCTTCAGGGTTTCTCACACAAAGTAGTCAGAAATCTCAGTATGATAAATTTACAGCAGCACAGAAACAGGAATTGCTATCTTAGTTTGACAGCAATTTTACACATTTTGATGCTTTTTTTTTTAAAAGAAAAGAAAAAGCACAACTGATTAGAAGGTCATTACAGAAGACACTCAAATCTAAATAGTATTCAGAACAAACAAGGACTCTACTTTCTGAAGAAATTCAGGTCATAAGGCATCAATTATACTAATCCTGATTATGCTCATTTACCCCATCTTACAATGGAGCAACTCACAACAACAGCTCCCAAATTAGTAGTCACTAAACTATCAAACACAGCTTCAGGGCAGTCTGTTACCCAAGACTGGAAAGAGCAGCTCAACAATTTGTAGTTCCACAGGACGTTTAAATAATCCAGAACTTTTATACAAGGAAAGATACTCTGACATTAGAGGTAGTCCAGAGATGATTCATTAGCACGTTACTAGGAATGGAGGGACTCTATTACTATGAGGGCAGTTGAGTAGATTAGGGCTGTACTCATTTGAATATAGAAGAATGAAGGGTGACCTTTTTGAAACATACAAGACTCTCGGGACTTGACAGGACAGATGCATCAGACGGGTTGTTTCCCCTGGTGCAAGAGCCTAGAACCAGATGGAAGAGCCTCAATATGGGATTGCCCATTTAAGACAGAGTTGAGGAGGAATTTCTTCTCTCAGAGGGTAGCAAGTCTGTTGAATTCTTTACCACAGAAGGCTGTTGAGGCTGGGTCATTAAGTATATTCAAGGTTGAGACAGAGATTTTTAATCAGTAAATGAATCAAGAGTAGGGAGGAAAAGCCAGTAAAGCGGAATTGAGGATTATCAGATCAGTCACGATCTCATTGACCAGTCGAGCAAATTCAATGGGCTGAATGGTCTACTTCTGCTCCAACATCTCATGGTCCAAATATACAGGTTTGTTAAGATTTAGGTACTAATAAAAGAGCAAGATTAGGAATTAATATTTCTAACACCAATCACACCATGATGTTGGTGTATAAGTTTTTATCATTTTTCTGCACGTATTGAAGGCGGCTGTGTGAAATATCAACTGCCCACTGTGCTAAGTCAGGGTGGTAACTTTTCATTGTAACACATGCTTCTCACTCTCCTCCGAACAGGAAAAAAAATGACAGTTAAGCACTTATTAGAAACCATTACAAAATGTCTTCATTTTAATGAAACTCATTGCATGAACAAGACAAAACTATTCCTGAATGATAAGATCACTGTATGAACCACTTGAAACAGTTGGTAGAATATTTCAAGTGATGACACTTGATGTTTCTCCATCATGTTCAATACTATCTTTCTGCGTTCTAGCTCAAACATCAGTTTATTGTCTACAAATTCTGGAACTTCTTAGCATCTTCTCTCTGCAGCATCTTTAACAGATTATGGTCACCGTCTCCCAGTTTCATTGGAAAGTCAACTGTAAAAACAGATACATTGCCTTGTATAGAATTCCATGCTATGGAGTGCAATGTTGATAAGTGTGAGGTCATCCATTTTGGTAGGAATAACAGCAAAATGGACTATGTTTTAAATGGTGAAAAATTGCAGCACGCTGCTGTGCAGAGAGACTTGAGTGTCCTTGTGCATGAATCGCTAAAAGTAGGTTTGCAGGTGCAGCAGGTGATTAAAAAGGCAAATGGAATTTTGTCTGTCATTGCTAGAGAGATGGAGTTTAAAACAGGGAGGCTATGCTGCAGCTGTATAGGGTCCTGGTGAGGCCACACCTGGAGTACTGTGTGCAGTTTTGGTCACCTTACTTGAAAAGAGATATACTAGCACTGGAGGGGGTGCAGACGAGATCCACTCCGTTGATTGCAGAGTTGAGGGGGTTGGATTATGAGGAGAGACTGAGTAGACTGAGATTATACTCATTGGAATTCAGAAGAATGAGGGGAGATCTTATAGAAACATTTAAGATTATAAAGGGAATAGATAAGGTGGAGGCAGGGAGGTTGTTTCCGTTAGCAGGTGAAACTAGGACGAGAGGGCATTGCCTCAAAATAAAGGGAAGCAGATGTAGGACTGAGGTCAGGAGGAACTTCACCCAAAGGGTTGTGAATCTGTGGAATTCCCTGCC
>NC_063352.1:1579899-1610443 GCF_021869965.1 Rhincodon typus | reverse complement strand
AGAAGGGTCCAGACCCGAAACGTGAGCTTTCCTGCTCCTCTGATGCTGCTTGGCCTGCTGTGTTCATCCAGCTCTACACCTTGTTATCTCAGATTCTCCAGCATCAGCAGTTCCTACTATCTCTTGACTCAGTAGGTCCTGGTCCTTTTAAAGACTTATTGCCACTTTGCATGTAATTTTGAAGTTGTCTTTTCCTGAAAACTTCAAAATTACATGCAAAGTAGAAATTTTAAGATTAAACAGATCTAATAACTAGCTATATTTTCACACATTCAACGAATCAACATACTATATGAAATGCTCATATAAACCAGGGTAGGATCTTTATAAAAAATCCAAAAGAACTGCAGATGCTGGAAATCAGAACCAAAAATAAATTGCTGGAAAACTCAGGTCTGGCAGCATCGGTGGAATGAAATCAGTGTTAATGTTTCGCGTCTTCTTCAGAACTGATATGCAGATTGGGGAGGGGGCGGGGGTGAGGGCGAGGGTAAGAGCGAAAAGTAAACAACAGGTGGAGATAGAGACCAAAGTGAAAGAAAAACAGTTTAACAGACAAAGGAATGGATCACAGTCAACCTAGGAGAATGAATAGTAAATGGGTTCTGTGTAACAGCAGACTATGGGATAGCAAGGCCTTGTTTGTGGGGGTGGGCTAAAACATGGGGAAGGTGCCTCAAGCCCTAAAATTATTGAACGGAGTCCAAAAGGCTATAGAGGTGCCAAGCAGAAATTGAGCTGCTCTTCCAGCTTGCGCTGAAGCACTGCAGCAAGTCTGAGACAGAAATGTTGGCCAGGGAACAGGGTGGTGTGTTTAAGTGGCAGGCAAGGGCAAGCTCAGGTCTCTTTGCGGACAGACGTAGGTGTTCTGTGAAACAGCCGCCCAGTCTATGCTTCATTTCCCCAATGTAGAGGAGACCTCATTGTGGGCAGTGAATGCAGTAGACTAGATTGAGTGAAGTGCAGCTACCATCAGTTCTGAGGAATGTGAAGCGATTTCTCTCTACAGATGCTACCAGACCTAGAGTTTTTTCAGTAATTTCTGTTTTTATTAGGATCATTATGTACTATTAAAGAGCATATTCAACTTATCTGTCCTCCACCGTACCTCTTTCTCCCTGTGAAAACGAAGCTGAAGTAACTTAGAGTGTGGTGAAAAGAGTCTTTCAACAAACGATGCTGGCAATTTTGTATTTATTTGTTCCACAATCTGGAAAACAAAATTATTTTTCTTTGAATGTTGACATTACACAGTATAATGACGTTATTTATTACAAGTGTCAGTTGCAATAATCTAGTGTCTGAATCAGAAGACAGTGGATTCAAGTTCCATGCCACAAATTTAAGCTCAAAATATGCGCTGCAATTTAGATTGTTGGAACTAAATCTAGGTCTTTGAGATGAGATATTAAACTCAGGCCCTACCTACCATCTTGGAGGTGGCAAACAATTCTGTAGATGTTTTCATTTGAAAAGTAAAGGTCACCTACCAACAGCCTGCCAAAATCTATGCTGCATCAAACATCACTATAATCAGATTATGTGGCCTATTCTCTACTTTTTGGGACCCAGTTGTTGAGACTTTGGCTCCTCAGAGCTTTCCTACAGCAGTAGCTCCATTTTCTAAGTGCTCGAATCGAACCCGAATGAGTCCCATGTGCTGTGAGGCAGCAGTGCTAATCACTGAGCCACCATTCTGCCCTGAAATTACAAAACATCCTTATTTCAATGCAAGCTGTTTTGCTGGCTGCAAGATCCAAATATAATGCTCCAGAAGGATTTCTTGAACTATAGCTAATCACATAAGAGGTATAAAAACATAAATCCTCAATTATTTAAGGAGGCTCACCAGTGTCAACAGGTTTAAGACAGAGATGATGTACTCAGCACCAAACATCTGACAACTGTCCAGCTGATCCAATCCATAAGTAATGGTAATCTCACAATGTTTGGCTATATCAGAATCCATGCTACCCAACAGAACACACACACATTCATTTGCAGCGGTCAATACTGCCTCAGAAAAGAAAACTTGTTTTGCCGTGGTTACGCAGTTCACAACTCTCAGAAGGACCTAGAATGAAAGAAACATTTTAGAAAGTATCCTCAAAACATAATGCAGTAGTGCAGATCTCTGAACTTTGATAGGGAGATGGATAAAGAGAGACAATATAGATTTCAGATCTGATAAAATACCTCATTACTGATTCAATGAGAAGCTTCTTTTTTATACTTCGAAATTTAGTCCCAAGGAAACAGAAGTTTAACAGAGAAATTACAGCTATTCAAGATGGGATTAAGCAAGAGGATATGTTAGAAAAATGATCTCAATACATTTTCTTACATCTGTCACGTAAGCCTCAGTGATTGGAGGGCCTCTGATTGGACTGAAACGTTCTCCAATGCTTCTCACGACAGTGCTGAAAACCCTCAGCAGTGCTGCTAACTTCGGTAACGAGACTGAAGGAGGTGGAATGTCCTCATCAACTGCCTCCCCAGAGGCCACATGACTAAGATCCTGTAAATGCAAATAATCAGTCAATTTATTCACCATGCAGGAGCTGTATAGAAATGGGTCTTCGACAGACATTTACCCAATCACAGCACAGTCAGCAGGAATTTGTGACAAATTAGTTATTGACCTCCGCTGCCCCTAGACAAATGTTTACCACATACCAAATTTCACTAGGAAATTCATCACATGTCAGTTATTACCTTTTTAAAAGGGATGTGGGACTTGTTGCTGCTCATCCCCAAATGCCTTTGAGAAAGTGGTGCTGATCTGCCTTCTTGAACCATTGCTGCCCAGGAGGGGTAGGTACACACACAGTGCTGTCAGGAAGGGAGCTCCAGGTGGTGACAATCCAAGCTTGGTACTGTTTATATTTAGGTACTACTGAGGTGGATCAGCTATATATAAAATCGGTCAATTTCATTTGGCATCACCACTCAACATCCAAGAATGTTAGACTCATCACCAGGGTAATCACAGTTTAGCTTGGAGTAAACAGCTCATTGAAATTGCTTGAAAGCACCAACTGTCAGCGTGTGTTTTGAAAATGGCAACTGTGAATCAGTCTTTAGAATTTAAATTTCAAAACAGTGGTATGTGGATATTGGGTACTTTTGTACAAGGTTTTTAAAAAGTAATAGATTCAGTCCTTCTAAAATATTGATCTAATCCAGTATTTTTCGGAGAATATGGAGACGTGGGATGTTTATGAAAGATTGTTAGTGCTGTACTAGGTTTAAGGTGGGGGTGTAAATATCGCTTTTGGTTCAGGACAATCAAGAGCTGATTTTAGCTTAGGAAAGAAACTCAGATCGATCTTTTTCGAGCAGTTTGGCTGAAAACTGACTGGGATCACAAGCATAATACAATTTCTGTCCTAGAAAGGAGTATAAAACAATCCATGGAACAAATAAATTTATTGGAAAGTTAGTTAGTACAACTTCCAGACCAGGAGTGTAGATATTTCCTAATCAACCTGTTCAGAAACGATATGACATACTTCTGGATCAGGTGGGACTTGACTCAGGCATGCTGGCTCAGAGTAGGGACACTACCACTGTACAGTAGCTCTCCAGAACACAGTGCATTGTTAGAAATCATAACATTATTAAAAGAAAAAGCAAATCTAAGCTTTCAGTTTTGTGAATATTCATGTAAGACAGCTTCACAATTCAGACAAAAGAATTGGACAAAACCAGCTACAAAGTTTGAGATGGAGGGATATTTTCTCTAGATAGGAAACTGCAAAGGTATCACATTGAAGACAGAATGTTACTTAGCATGCACTTTAAAATTTTCCAACCAGTGTTCTATATTTAGGAAGGTTTTTTTTCCTTCTATACAATAAACTTCTGACCCATTGTCAAAACTAATTCTGCGCTTATGTTTTAATAAATGACAACTACATTGAAATACAACATTTGATCTATCAAGGCAGGTTTCACCTTGTATCCGACTTAGCCAGTATTCCCATTAGTTGGCCCCATAACACAGTAATAAAGAAAAATAATTGTTAGTTCATTCTGGCAGACAGGCAATAATGGTGGACCGTCATCATTGACCAAATAGCAGGTGAATTCTCATTGTCTTCAGGCTAATATTTATATCTCAAATCACCATCACAAAGAGCGAGTGATCTGGTCATTCACGTATTGCTGTTTGTGGGAGTTTGCTGAGTGCAAGTTAGCTGCCACGTAGCTTAAGGCGCAACAGTAACTACACTTCAAAATAAGAGTCCTAAATTGGTTGTAAAGCACCATTGAGACATTTAGTGGTCGAGAAAAGTGCTATACAAATACAAGTCTGCCTTTCTTTCTTTTATTGAACTCTACTCTCTAATGCATTCCTGAAATAGCATTCTCAAGCCACCACAGCATAACAGTCCCGCAAAATCGACAGAACTTTCTGGAAAAATATCTTGTCCATAAGGAAAGGCCTTCAAGCATTTCAAATTAGGATCCACTTTCAATGAATAATTTTAAATTTATAGTTCGAAAAAGAAAGGTAGCTTCCAGTGAATGCTGTGATGTATATAGATCTAAATAATAAGCCGTTTCAAATTATCAAAAAAAAAAATGATCAGTTTACAACAAACAATTTTTGGGGCCAAAATCAAAGTGCTGGAGAAACTTAGCAAGCTTGGCAGCATCTGTGGAAAGAAAAACCAGAGTTAGTGTTTTGACTCCAGCAACCCTTTGCTGTTCTGAAGAAGGGTCACTGGACCTGAAGCATTAACCTCTCTTCACAGATGCTGCCAGACCTGCCGAGTTTCTTCAGCACTTTGTTTTTGTTTCTGATCTCCAGTATCCGTCGTTATTTGTTTCATTGATGTTTCTGGACGTTGATTTTGGTTTAAAAAAGTTAGCAGGTATAACAAGCAAATGGGAAGCAGTTTCACGCAACCTACTCAGTTCTGTACCATACCTCAGCATAAGCCTCCATGTCTTCCAAAAACTGCCCCAGAAGGGTTGTGGAAAATCCGAGATCTGCAACCCAGAACTGTTCCAAACACTGCAGCCAACCTTTGCATGAACAAATTCCATTATTTTTTAGTTTAAGGGTTCTTGTGCAAACCAAATTAAAAATTTCATGGAAGAACTTGTGACAAAGTGACAATTATTAAATCAAGCTAGTAAGAGACTAGCTAGCAATTAAGTTGAGCAAGAACATCACTACGGCATTAGAAAGTTGCACTATATTACGTATGCAGCATAATATGGTTTTAAAAACATCGAATGCTTTGTTAAAATTCTTGGCATGAAAGTCTGCTCAGGTAATACACATTATCAAAGCAGTTTAATTCTCTTTACTTAATATCAACAGTAGCAACATGTATTAGCACCTTCAACATAGGAAAGGCATTTTACAGCAGTGTTAAGAAAATTTGACACTGATCAACAGAGGGAGATAATAGGGCAGGTGACTAACAGTTTAGAAACAGAAAACACAGAAGATTGCCATATTAAGACTAATCATTCTTAGAATGAAGTGGTTCAAATGCACAATTTAAGTGAAAATGGTTATGTGGTGCTTGGTTCCAATTGTTTTTTAATTTCACTTTACTGATATTCATTTTGCTGTCAAGACCATTTTGAAACCTGCCATTTTCAGCTGAACTGAACTATTTTGCTCAAATAGCTAACATTTAGAATTAGCAGAAGTTTAAACGACCAAGAACATACTGGAGTAAACAACAACCTTACCTGACACTTGTTGCGTAAGCGATTGTTTCTGAGTGTGATCAATATGCCATCCAACAAGTATATCTACAGTGTCCTTTGGAATAAAAAGCATCAGATATCAGCTTGCTGTGAAAAATCTTAAAACAGTATATGATGCAATCTTTCCCTCATTATCTTACCCTAAAGTTGGTACTAAATATATGGGGATAACAACGAGCCACCAATAAAATGCACTTCACACATTGGCACAGTAGCTCTGGAGTGTCCACATTTTCCAAAACAGTCTGCAGGCTAACCATCACCAACTAGGGGACAAAAAGAGAGAGCTAAATTAGTTCCAACTAAACAAAGTGTTTAACCTGTGTTCAATGATGGCTTACTACAATTTTTCACACTTTTGGAAGTTTTAAAAAGTTTAAACAGGAAGTTCTCTACAATGATTATACTCAAAATATTTTGGGAAGTTTGATGATTTCAGATAATGCAACAGAGCTCCAAAAATACCTTTTATCACTCTTAAAGCTACTCTCCAGCTTATCTAAATGCATTAATATGTACCCACACAAAAAAAGAGGTCCTTGTATCAAAAGTGAACTTAATACAAAATATTCCTGATTTCAGTTTGAAAAAAATCATAAAATTAGGGACTAACCTGCATTACAGATGAAAATGCCTTCTTTTCTCCTGCAGTTTCCAATGCTTTGTAGGTGGCACACAAGTACAGAAGTTTTACCTCATCTTTGGTGGAAGAGTTAAACTTACTAAAAATCCATTTAAAGATTTTCTCAGCCTCGTAACTCAGAGATACACACAACAAGCCAAGGCAGCAAGCTCCTTCTTGTCGTAGTTCATGAAGTAGTTTACTACTGTTGATAAGAAGTTATCAATGTTAATATCTTGTACTGCATGTATATACCTAGGCCATATATAGACAAATTTAAAATAAATGAGTTCGGAGTTTACAATGAATTACTGCTGTTCCCAAAAATTCATAATTTGTTTTGTTATTTAAACAAATGAAGCAAGTCACAAACTAGAATAAAAATCCAATTTGTCATCAGAAGTGGGATTTGCAATGCTTTTGCAATGGTAGAAGCTAGTTACTCAACAGCCACTTTCCTTAAGCATCCTTAGTACTTCTGAAGTCACAAAAATGTAATTGCAACCAGAGTTTAATTTGAACCTAAAGCACTTCATGACTTAATAGAATCCATTGTCTTGAGTAAGGATAAGTCACTGCATAAGGAAATTTTACCCAATGCTCAATACCAAGACTTCACTGAGTGGGGGTTGGGACTTCAAATGACACCACAAACTGAAATTTTGATGGTACTGGCTCCAATGCAACAACCAACACGAACCCTCCGCTGCTGTGAAAGGTCTTCTCCTTATTTCCCCAATCACTTCCCAGGGGATTGGGACAGCTTTCAAACCTCAAAATGAGGTCACAGTGGGAGCATACTTTGGAAACGCTGCCTTATACAGACCCCAGAACAATAAACGAAAAAGAGTCCACCCCTCAAAGATTAGGATTGAGATCATTGGCTTAGCAACCTGATTTATTTACATAACAGACTACAATCTTATAACACTTGCGATATTCCACAAATTTAAAAGGCGCCAGAGTAGTATCTTGGAGCTTTAAGCTAACACACCAAAGGACATGCAAACCCAAGGTCCCAATTTCAGATGGAATTAGGTGGTCAAATGTCTGATCGAAATATTCTTTGTAAAAGAAAAATATATAAAAATTTCAATCTCCAAGATGTACCAAATAGAAGTGGTAAAACTAAAATGACTGGAAATAATGTGTAAAGATTTTTAAGTGCAATCAATAACCTTCACATTATGTAAATGTGGAAGATTTAAATACACATTTGGATTTATGGTCTTCCATCCAGAAAACAAACCGAGCTCCAGAAATACCCAAGGGATGCATATACAAATAGTTCTCACTAAAAAATTACCCAAGAATTTATGTCCAGAGGATGAAGTTCATCTTTTTTAGAAAGGATAAAGTTCCTTAAAAGGGTTACAAACTTTGCCAAAACTGACATGGTTTGACACCTACCTCTCGTTAAGCACATCTTGTATTGCAGTCAGGGCATTATCTAGTTGCTTAATTAGAACCTGCAAGAAGATAAAATTGCAATTATACAACAAATAAAATTTAAATTAGAAACATGACTCTAGCCAATTTCCATATGTTTATATCTTAGAAAGTAGCAAAGTAGAGAGCTGCTAGCATTTAGCATGTAGGCTCAATGTTTACCTGTCCCTTAGGATGCTAAGATGTGTATTTCCATCTTCTCACTTTTCTTAAATAAAACACTCACCACTTTGTTTTCTGGCTGCTGAATAAACTCTTTCAATTGCTTTATTGTAGCCAGCCGACGCTCCCTGTCATCTTCACGGGAAATCCTCCGCAGAAGATTGGACAGTCGAGACTCATCAGAATAAGATAAAGATCGTTCTATAAATTAAACAGTTTGACAAAGTTAACTATAAACTCAGTGAATAACATGGAAAAAGGAGTAGGCCCCATTCAACCTCTTCAGTCTGATCATAGTTGATCTGAATCTTAACGCCATCTACCCACCTTGATTCCATAACCTTCAATAACCTCTGGCCAACAAAAATCCAACAATCTTAATTTCGGAACTTAAGTGACCTTTTCTTTCAGCAAAGTTTATTCCAGATGTCAGCAACATTTATGCAAAAAAGCACTCTCTCATATCACCCTTCAACAGACAAACTAATTCCAAGGTAATCCCACCTATTCTGCAGTCCCCAGAGGAAACAGTTTCTATTTCACTTATCCACTCCTCTGATCATTTTAATTAAATCGCCTCAATCTTCAATTAACAAGGGAATTCTGAGTGCAGTGCTCCTAATGGGATCTAACTGCAGCTTCATGTAACTGAGAAGTAACTTCTGCTTTGTATTCTAGTCTTCAAGATAATGCCCAACATTCTATTAGTCTTTTAAATTATTTCTGCACCTAAATTATCTACTAAGTTTGCATTTTCTATTTAGGGGCTGTAAATCTCTTTACAGTTCCCAGATTCCCACTATTCCAAAACAGGCGATGGATATTTTCTAATCAACCTGGTTAGACACGTCATTGCACACTTCTGGAACAGGTACATCTTCAACCTGGACCTCCTGGTTTGAAGGTAGGGACAGTATCACTGTACCACAATATCCTGAGACACATCCAAGGCACTGGACTGCACCCAATGTATTATAACATTTATTTATTTATTTGGAAACTTGACAACTGATTAATAGTGGTACACATACATGCTTTTCTACCACATTAGTTACCTCTTCAAAAAAAAAGGTTGATCAGACATGATTTATCTGTTACAAAAAGTCACACTGACTTCCCTTGATAAATTTACATTAATCCAAATAATCACTGTCCCAAAACCAGATTGTAATAGCTTCCTGTTACAGCCAGGCAAGCAAGGGTAAAATGGCTCCCCTCTTTCCCACTTCTCATCAGACTACAAAGGGGTAGATATTTTTAAACCAATCTCTTCAGAAACATTACAACATATATCTGGGGCAGGTGGGTATTGAACACAGACCTTTTGGCCCAGAGGCAGGTACACTGCCAATGCACCACAAGTGCCCTACACTACAAAAGGGTATGCCTGTCAATTCAGTGAGTGTTTAACTGTTTACAAGCAGTGATTGTGTTCACTCGCCGGTTCCCGGACTAAAGTGGTTGTCTTTTGGAGGAAATGTTGAGCAGGTTGGAGTCGAAGTCTTGTGCTCATCAGGAGTATTGAAGAATGTGATAATCTTATTGAATCAAAACAGAGGGAGACTTGAAAGCCAGATGCTGGTAGGATGCTTCACATTTTGGGGGAATCCAGAGGGGTACAGCTTAAAAATAAGGGGGCTCCCATTTAGGACGAAGATGACAATGATGATATTTTCTTTCAGAGAAAGATTAGAGGTTAGTCAACAATTCTCTTCCTCAAAGCAGTGGAGGCTGGGTCATGGAACAGATTCAAGGCTATGTTAAACAGTTTTGATTGATAAAGGTAAACAGAGTTATGAGGGTCAGACAAGAAAGTGGAGTTGAAGCCACAACCAGACCAGCCATATTATTGCTGAAGGGCAGAACAGGGGTCAAAGGGCCAAATCCCTGTATTCCAATGTGATTATCAAATGATGAGACACTACATATACTAGACGTGCATTCTATACAAGATTGATTGAATTGAGGTTTTTCAAACTGAAGGAACTAATAGATTAGATCGTGAATGCTTTTGATGTGGGGTGAGGCCAGTGCTTGGCAGAGCGAGTCAATCAGGGTGCATAACTTGAAGAGCAGATCAGAGATTCAGGAGAGAATTTAGTAGACAGCCTTATCTTATTCCTCTTAACTCTACTAATGTACGCTCCCCTAACCTCTGGAGGTTCACATGCGGCAGCCATGTCCAGAAGCAGGAGTCAATACACCTACACAAGAATCAGCATGCGTGGACCCTCCCAGCAGCTACACACTTGTGCAGCTTCTATGAAAGATTGCTGGTAACATCTTTGAATTTTGTGTACACCCAATTAAAGTACAAATCTTCACCCATGTTCTCTTTTCATAAAGCCCCAAAATGCTTTTTATGGGTTTAATTACGGGGAGGCAACGGCTTATTGGTATTATCACTGGACCGTTAAAGCAGAGACCCAGATAATGTTCTGGGAACCCAGGTTTGAATCCCACCCTAGCAGATGGTGGAATCTGAATTCAAAAAAAAAATCTGGAATTAAGAGTCCAACGGTGAACAACATCTACTGGTCGGGAAAAAAACCAATCTGGTTCACCTATGTCCTTTTTGGGAAGGAAACTGCCATCCTTACCCAGTCTGACCTACATGTGACTCTGGACCCACAGCAACGTGGTTGACTCTAAACTCACTCTGGACAATTAGGGGTGGACAATAAATGGTGCCTAGCCAGCAATGCTCTCGTCTCGTGAATGAATAAAGCGGGAAAAAAAAAACCATACTTTCACAACAAATGTTACTTGAAACTGTGCTATGGCAAGTAAAACAAAAGGTAAAGTTGTTATAGTCCCAGAGGACTATAGGCCTCCCCGCAAGACAACTGGCATCTGCTTAACCCAAGGGTCACAATGTCTCAGGTCAGGAACAAGGTTGAGAAGGTAGGACCTTCATGGTAATCTCAGGCTGCATGGAGATTGAACCAGTGCTGTGGGTGCCAATTAAAGAGCACACATGTTCATATAGAGAAGGTAAAGACAGAGCCGTTATTTTCCATTGAGAAATTACTTTTTTCCTTCTTTTTAAAATCAGTCTTATACCACCAAAACTTAAAACTATTAATAAATTGGCTCTCACTTTGACAGAGACACTGCTTCTTCTCCCCAAGAACCTAGACAATCAATGCTACAAAAAAAATGCTACAATAATCAGTTATCTTTTACTCAGCTAAACTAAACTGCATGTAATCCCTCTGTGTAGGGACATATCCTACTTCCAATCTACTGTGAATGCTCCAAAAATCTGAATACATACATACCAGAAACTCATGTTTAAGGAGATCTCGCAAATAATTGCTTGGCGTTACAGAACTTTAATATTGCTAAAGAGGGACATCAGTGCAAGATGAAGAGCTTTGACTTCACATCTGTTTCAGTAGTGTTTAAGATCTCTCAAAGTATTACCAGGTATTGCAACAAAGCAAAAATCCTAAAAAAACTGGGCAGTTCTTGTGCCTCATCTCGTCAGGATAAAAGTATAGCAGTGAGAGCTTTGGGGTATCTAGGTAACAGAGTAATAATTCTTACCCTGTGATTTCCTCATCTCCTTTGTGGCTAAAGCACGACTCCCATGCTGAATGCTGCTTACATCCGTGGTCACATTGTTAACCCTCAGCTCTTGCCCCAGCGACTTCCGACCATAAGCATTTTCACCAAGTCCTCCATTGACATCGTATCTGCCTGTTTAAAAAAAAAAATTGAATTTCAATTAAAACTCAATTTTGGTAAGCTTACCTAGTAACCTTTATGAAAAGTACCAATTAAGCTAAATTCTAAATCACCTAGTATGACGATCATGAAGGTTCTCACTTAAAGGGAAGTTTGTTCCAATTTGTTGCGTGCTTAGGGATTCTGCAACTGCTGGAGGAGGGTGGAATAAAAAGTGCAATTTCTGAATTTCCACACTTTCAGACTGAGTAATGATGGAGAATGCTGACAGTGGTGTCATCGTATCACATCACAAACGCCAGGTCTTTATACATTTCCATTCAATCCAACTGCTAATCACTTCTGTCCATCACTAAATGTGAGACGACATCCAGAAATGAAACTGCACCATTAAGTGACACACTTAACATAGAACATAGAACAGGACAGCACAGTACAGGCCCTTCAGCCCACGATATTGTGCCGACCTAGTATCCTAAGATCAATCTACCCTGCATACCCTACACTTTACTATCCTCCATGTGCCTATCCAAGAGTCGTTTAAAAGTCTCTAAAAGTATCTGACTCCACTACCACTGCCGGCAGCGCATTCCACACGCCCACCACTCTCTGTGTGAAGATAGTATTGCTGACAATACGGAGATTGAGTTGACAAATGTATCTACAGTTTTGCAGTTTACCAGAGTAGAGTGGTCTTTCCATAAATGAGATTTATTTTCACAGCTAGAAGTTAACTAGTTGAGGTAGAGAAACACAAGTCAAGCTTTACATTTTGAAGCACGAGTCTAAAAACCAAAACTTGAAAATTGAGAAGTAAACCTGAAAACAGATTCAAATCAATAATCCCGAGTTATTGAAAGAGGAAGAAAGTAAACTGGAAAGACATGATACCAACACAACATCCTCCTTGCCATTCAGCAGCCAACAAATGGCAACAGAAGATTGGATTGTCTAGATCAGGTAAGGTGGAAGTTACAAGATATTCTACCACTTGTAGGCAACAGCTATAACTGCAACTGAGCAGTTCTATTTTGGATACACTCTGCTCACCCCCTATCGAAGATGAGGCCAAAATTAAGGGCCACCGGATCCAAAACACCGACTGCTTTCTCTCGACAAATGTTGCCAGACCTGCTGAGTTTCTCTAACAATTTGTGTTTGTTTCAGATTTCCAGCGTATGCAGTTCTTGGTACGTATTACTGCCCTATAAATAGTCTCCCTTACCTCTCCCAACTGCAAAGCCATTTGCGAAAGGTTCGTCTTCTGCAATAGAAGCACATGAGACACTAGTAGAGGGGGGTGGAACCTGGAAAGTCACAAGCCTCAACAATACAACTGCAAGTGAGCGCATGGAGCCTCGCACTGTTTATTGCCAGACAACTCCAGTGTTATGACAGCGACAGAATCCCAGCAAGCTGGAGACAGCAGGGGGAAAATCAGGAGAATACAGAGTTCAAGGAGTTGAACTTGTTATCAAAGAGCTTGTCAACTAGCTTCAAGAGTTACTTCATGGAAGCAGCAAGTGCTTTATAACTGTCTCAAACTGACTCAAACTCTTTGCCTCGAAAAACTACTGATGAAATCAAGGAAGGTTCTCACATCAAGCTTGACAAAGTTTTCTGTAGTATTCCAAAGGAAAGGAGGCTTATTCTTCTTGGATAGTTAGTTCAATGACAGAGTTGGAAGAGATTCCAACCTGTGGAATGGAATGACTGGCAAAACAGAAATTGGAAATCTCAATTCCAATGGCATTCTTTTCCTAAAGAAATGTGAAGGACGCAGGCTCATCACAATCCCCTGCCAGAACAGTATGTTCAAGTACGAAAAGCCATGACAACACATTCCAAACAGTGCAAACCGATCGATTAAGTCACTGTCCATGTACAGAATCACAGAAGCTAATGACTACTGGACCAATTACTGACGTCATCATTCAATGAAGTCCATCAGACTGGCTCCCAAACAACATATGCAAAACAGAATTCCATTAAAGATCAACTCTGATAGATCCAATCAAAACAGACATCACTAGGTGGAAATTACAAATTCTAAGAGGAAAATTGGATGGAAATGAGAAATTCTAAGAGGAAAAAGTCACTGATAGGCGTAGTCTATAGGCCACCAAATAATAACATACATTGG
Source organism: Rhincodon typus (assembly GCF_021869965.1). NCBI lineage: Eukaryota > Metazoa > Chordata > Chondrichthyes > Orectolobiformes > Rhincodontidae > Rhincodon > Rhincodon typus. Next base: position 1,596,644 of record NC_063352.1, on the reverse strand, counting down.
GGCGGACAATAAACAAAGAAATAACTAATGCCTGTAAAAATGGTACGGCAATTATCATGGGGGATTTTAATCTACATGTAGATTGGTCGAACCAGCTCGGTCAGGGTAGCCTTGAGGAGTTTGTTGAGTGTATCCGTGATAGTTTTCTTGAACAGTATATAATGGAACCGATGAGGGAGCAAGCTATCCTAGATCTGGTCCTGTGTAATGAGACAGGAATAATTAATGACCGCATAGTTAGGGATCCTCTTGGAAGGAGTGATCACAGTATGGTTGAATTTAGAATACAGATGGAGAGTGTGAAGATAAAATCCAATACCAGGGTCCTGTGCTTGAACAAGAGGAACTACAATAGAATGAGGGAGGACTTGGCTAAAGTAGACTGGAAACAAAGATTTTATGGTGGGACAGTTGATGAGCAGTGGAGGACTTTCAAAGCAATTTTTCAAAGTGCTCAGCAAAAGTATATTCCAGTGAAAAGGAAGGACTGTAAGAAAAGGGGTAATCTGCCATGGGTGTCTAAAGAAATAAGGGAGGCTATCAAATTGATAGAGAAGGCATACAAAGTGGGCAAAAACAGCATGAAACTAGAAGATTGGGAAAACTTTAAAGGTCAACAGAAAGCCACAAGAACAGCTATAAAGAAAAGATAGAACACGAGAAAAAACTAGCACAGAATATAAAGACAGATAGCAAAAGTTTCTATAAATATATAAAACGAAAAAAAGAGTGGCTAAAGTAAACATCGGCCCTTTAGAGGATGAGAAGGGGAATTTAGTTATGGGATATGATGAAATGGCCGAGGCATTGAACAGGTATTTTGTATCGGTCTTCACAGTGGAGGACACTAATAACATGCCAGTAATTGACAAAGAGACAAAGGTAGGTGAGGACCTGGAAACAATCATTATTACGGAAGAGGTAGTGTTGGGCAAGCTAATGGAGCTAAGGATTGATAAGTCTCCTGGCCCTGATGGAATGCATCCCAGGGTACTAAAAGAGATGGCAGGAGAAATAGCAGGTGCATGAGCGGTAATTTTCCAAAATTCGCTGGACTCTGGGGCAGTCCCAGCAGATTGGAAAACAGCAAATGAGACGCCACTGTTTAAAGAGGGAAGTAGACAAAAGATGGGGAATTATAGACCGGTTAGCTTAACCTCTGTAGTGAGGAAGATGCTCGAGTCTATTATCAAGGAAGAAATAGCAAGGCATCTTGATAGAAATTGTCCCGTTGGGCAGATGCAGCATGGGTTCATGAAGGGCAGGTCATGCTTGACAAATCTTTTGGAATTCTATGAAGACATTACGAGCAAGGTGGACAATGGGGACCCTGTGGATGTGGTGTACCTAGATTTCCAAAAGGCCTTCAACAAGGTGCCGCACAAGAGGCTACTGCATAAGATAAGGATGCATGGCATTAAGGGTAAAGTATTATCATGGATAGAGGATTGGTTGACTAACAGGAAGCAAAGAGTGGGGATAAATGAGTGCTATTCTGGCTGGCAGTCAGTGACTAGTGGTGTGCCTCAGGGATCGATGTTGGGACCGCAATTATTTACAATTTATATAGATGATTTGGAGTTGGGGACCACGTGTAGGGTGTCAAAGTTTGCAGATGACACTAAGATGAGTGGCAGAGCAAAGTGTGCAGAGGACTGTGAAACTTTGCAGAGGAACATAGATACATTGAGTGAGTGGGCAAAGGTCTGGCACATGGAATACAATGTAAATAAATGTGAAGTCGTACACTTTGGTAGGAGTAATAGTAAAAAGGATTGTTACTTGAATGGTAAAATGTTGCAGCATGCTGCTATGCAGAGGGCCCTGGGTGTCCTTGTGCATGAATCACAGAAGGTGGGTCTGCAGGTACAACAAGTAATTAGGAAGGCAAATGGAATTTTGTCCTTCATTGCTAAAGGGATTGAGATTAAAAGCAGAGAGGTTATGTTGCAGCTGTAAAAGGTGCTGGTGAGGCCACACCTGGAGTACTGTGTGCAGTTTTGGTCTCCTTACTTGAGAAAGGATGTACTGGCACTGGAGGGGGTGCAAAGGAGGTTCACTAGGTTGATTCCGGAGTTGAGGGGGTTGGCTTATGAGGAGAGACTGAGTAGATTGGGATTATATTCATTGGAATTCAGAAGATTGAGGGGGGATCTTATAGAAACAAAATTATGAAGGGAATAGATAAGATAGATGTAGAGAGGATGTCTCCACTGGCAGGTGAAGCTAGGACAAGAGGGCATAGCCTCAAGATTAGAGGGAGCAAATTTAGGACTGAATTAAGAAGGAACTTCTTCACCCAGAGGGTTGTTAATCTATGGAATTCCTTGCCCAGTGAAGTAGTTGACGCTACTTCAGTAAAGATCAGCCATGATCTTACTGAATGGCGGAGCAGGCTCGAAGGGCCGGACGGCCTACTCCTGCTCCTAGTTCTTATGTCCTTATGTAACTCAGGGCATGGCTGGGAACAAGGGACTGGGATATTGTCATTACAGACGCGGCTCGGATGGACAGGACTGGCAGCTTAATGTTCCAGGGTATAGATGCTATTATTAAGTATAAAAAGGGGAGCAAGAGAGGAGAGGGAAGTGATGTTTTTGATCAAGAATGACACTACTGTACTTAGGGAGGATATTCCTGGGAATACACCCAGGGGAGTTATTTGGGTGGAACTGAGAAATCAGAAAGGGATGATCACCTTCGTGGGATTGCATATAGACCCCAAGTCAGTGGGAAATTGAGAAACAAATTTGTAAGAAGGTCTCAGTGAGACTAATAGGGTGGTTTTGGTAGGGGATTTTAATGTTCCAAACACAGACTGGGACTGCCATCGTGTTAAGGGCTTGGATTGAGAGGAATTTGTTCAGCATGCACAAGATGATTTGCCGATTCAATATGTGATGTACCTACTAGAAAAGGTGCAAAAAGGAAATAAGGCAGGCAGGTGACTGAGGTGTCAGTGGGGGAGCACTTTGGGGCCCGTGACCATAATTCTATTACCTTTAAAATAGTGATGGAAAAGATTAGATCTCATCTAAAGGTTAAAGTTCTAAATTGGAGGAAAGCCAATTTTGACGGTATTAGGCAAGAACTTTCAAAAGTTGACTGGGGGTGGACGTTCACAGGTAAGGGGACGGCTGGAAATTGGGAAGCATTCAAAAGTGAGATAACGAGAATCCGACAGACAATATGTGCCTGTTGGGGTGAAGGGCAAGGCTGGTAGCTATAGGGAACGCTGGATGACTAGAGAAATTGAGGTTTTGGTCAAGAAAAAGAAGGAAGCATATGTCAGGTACAGACAGCAGGAATCCAATGAATCCCTAGAAGACTATAAGACATTAGGATTATACACAAGAGGGAAATCAAAAGGGCAAAAAGAGGACATGGAATAGCTTTGGCAAATAGGGTTAAGGAGAACCTAAAGGGATTAGACAAAGACATTAAGCACAAAACGGTAACTAGGGAGAGAACAGGACCCCTTAAAGATCAGCAAGGCCACCTACATTTGGAACAGCAAGAGAAGAGGGAGATATTAAATGAGTATTTTGCATTTGTGTTTACTGTTAAGAAGGTCATAGAACAAAGAACGCGGGGAAATAAATAGCGACATCTTGAAAAGTGTCCATACTAAAGGGTGGTGGTGCTGGACATCTTAAAATCCCCAGGACCTGATCGGGTATACCCTAGAACACTGTGGGAAGCTCGGGAAGTGATTGCTGAGCCTCTTGCTGAGATACTTGTATCATCGAAAGCCACAGGTGAGGTGCCAGAAGACTGGAGGTTGGCGAACATTGTGCCACTTTTTAAGAAGTGCGGTAAGGAAAAGCCAGGGAACGTAAAACCGGTGAGCCTGACATCAGTGGTGGGCAAGTTACTGGAAGGAATCCTGAGGGACAGGATTTACATGTATTTGGATAGGCAAGGACTGATTAGGGATAGTCAACATGACTGCGCATGGAAAATTGCGTCTCACTAACTTGACTGAGTTTTTTGAAGAAGCAGCGAAGAGGATTAATGACAGAGCAGTGGACATGATCCATAGGGATTTCAGTAAAGCATTCGACAAGATTCCTCATGGTAGACTGGCTTGCAAGGTTAGATCACATGGAATACAGGGAGAACTAGCCACTTGGATACAGAACTGGCTCAAAGGTATAAGACAGACAGCGGTGGTACAGGGTTGTTTTTCAGACTGGAGGCCTGTGACCAGCGATGTGCCACAGGGATCAGTGCTGGGTCCACTGCTTTTCATCATTTATATAAATGATTTGAATGTGAATATAGGAGGTACGGTTAGTAAATTTGCAGATGACACCAAAATTGGAGGTGTAGTGGACAGCGAAGGTTATCTCAGAGAACAACAGGATCTTGATCAGATGGGCCAATGGTCCGAGGAGTGGCAGATGGAGTTTAATTTAGATAAATGTGAGGTGCTGCATTTTGGAAAGGCCAAATCAGGACAGGATTTATACACTTAATGGTAAGGTCCTGAGGAGTGTTACTGAACAAAGCGACCTTGGAGTGCAGGTTCATTGTGGAGTGGAGTCGCAGGTAGACAGGGCAGTGAAGGCAGCGTTTGGTACACTTGCCTTTATTGATCAGTGCATTGAGTATAGGAGTTGGGATGTCATGTTGTAGCTGTACAGGACCTGGGTTCAGCCACTATTGGAATACTGCGTGCTGTTCTGGTCTCCCTGCTATAGGAAGGATGTTGTGAAACTAGAAAGGGTTCAGAAAAGATTTACAAGGAGGTTGCCAGGTTCAGAGGGTTTGAGCTAAAAGGAGAGGCCAAATAGGCTGGGGCCATTTTCCTTGGACCATCCAAGGCTGAGGGGTAACGTTATAGAGGTTTATAAAATCATGAGGGGCATGGATAGGGTAAGTCGGCAAGGTGTTTTCCCCAGGGTGGGGGAGTCCAAAACTAGAGGGCACAGGTTTAAGGTGACAGGAGAAGGTTAGAAGGGATCCAAGGGGCAACTTTCTCACACAGCAGGTGGTGAGTGTATGGAATGAGCTGCCAGAGGAAGTGGGTAAGATTACAACATTTAAAAGGCGTCTGGATAGGTGTATGAATTAGGAATGATTTAGAGTAACATGGGCCAAATGCTGGCAAATGGGACTAGCTTTATACAGGATATCTGGTCGGCATGCTTAACATATGAGGAACGTTTGAGGACTCTGGGACTATACTTATTGGAGTTTAGAAGGATGGCGGGGGGGGGGGGATCTAATTGAAACTTACAGAATACTGAATGGCCTGGACACAGTGGATGTTGGGAAGATGTTCCCATTGGTAGGAGAGTCTAGGACCCGAGGGCACAGCCTTAGAGTAAAGGTAAGACCTTTTAGAATGGAGATAAGGAGAAACTTCTTCAGCCAAAGAGTGGTGAATCTATGGAATTCACTGCCACAGAAGGCTGTGGAGGCCAGGTCATTGAGTATACTTAAGACAGAGTTAGATAGGTTCTTGATTATCAAAGGGATCAAGGGTTATGGGGAGAAAGCAGGAAAATGGGGTTGAGGAACTTCTCAGCCATGATTGAATGGCAGAGCAGACTCGATGGGCTGAATGGCCTAATTTCTGCTCCTATGTCTTATGGACGAGTTGGACCGAAGGGTCTGTTTCTGTGCTGTATGGCTCTACGACTATCAGTAGATACCTTTCACAGAAAGCAGGCAGAGACATTTCAGCTGGAATCAGCTAGTGCAGCCTTCACCATTTGAACAGCCAGTGTTTGAAGATGGCAAGATAAAAACTGAAACAAATTCATGGTCTACCACACAGCCATAACTGCCACCTCAGTACCTGAATAAAACATGGACAATGTACAGGGGATGACTCAAAACACCAGAGTTGTACCATCAACCTGTCTGCGGAAGATCCTACACATCAACTGAAGGACACGTACACCATTAAATGTCCTCTTACAAGAGTCATCTTCCAAGAAGCAGCCATATAGGACTTGAAACATTAACTCTGCTTCCCTTTCCATAAATACACTCAGACTGGATTTTCTCCAGCACTTTATTTTTATCAAGGAATTGTTGAAGCTTGTTTTTCCACTTCTAAATGGAAGTCACATTCCAGTGAGACTAAATGGGATGAAAATCCTCCACTGCTTGTTAAACAAATTTGGATAGTATCAAGCTTCCAACATTCATCTACCCAATTCCTAAAAATTGCCCTGAGATTCTCCAGCACTAACACTTTGCGTATCCCAAAAAAGGACTTGAAATTAGTCCATTAACAATTCAGTGTCTCTGCTGAACAATATGGCTCAGAAACTCTGCAAGGCCAACACCAAACCTTTAGCCTTGCTTGTATGAATGGTGGGGTAGCTTCGGGAATTCAATTTTTTTTAAAAAAAGTATTCAAACTCCAACCTATTTCCCAGCTTCGAACAACGGAGATATGGTTTTTTAAAACAAAACTTCCAAACAAGTCAGCAGCAAAACAGCTGATCTTAAAAAATGCTGAGGCACTGAGCATTTTTCCTGAAAAGGAACCAAAGTTTGAATGTAACATTAGTCATGATCAGCACAACGGAATATTCACTGGCTTCACCTGTGAAATCATGCATTCTAATTGTACTTGTGCAGGTATATAGTTCTCTGCGTAACCCGAACATTTAAAGTAAATTGGGTACAAAACTCCGTACAAACAGATTGGATTTTAGAGAGTTATAAAACATAACATGTAGCAACCAGCAATAGTTACATGTTGTATAGATAGTCTGAATGACATATTACAATTCCTTTGTTCATTAACAGGATGAGGGCATCGCTGGCCAGACAGCATTTATTATCCATCCCTAATTGGCAAGTGGGCACTTCAAAGTCAACCACATTGCTGGGGGTCTGGAGCCACATGTAGGCCAGACCAGGTAAGGATGGTAGTTTGCTTCCCTAAACGACATTAGTGAACCAGGTAGGTTTTTCCAACCATCAACAGTGGATTCAGGGTCATCGTTAGATTCTTAATTCCAGATATTTTATTGAATTCAAATTCTACCATCTGCTGTGACGTGATTCGAACCCGGGTTCCCAGAACGTTATCTGGGTCTCTGGATTAACTGTTCAGCGATAATACCACCAAGCCATCGCCTCCCATTCTCTTTCTGTACACCAGTTTTTAAACTCCCAGCTGATGAGAGCTAAAACGAGACACTTGAACCCAGAATCCTGATGCCTTCCGATCATTTCCTGAAAGTAATCTGTTTTATTTGACCAATACCCAGTGGAAGGCAGTAAGGTCCATGATAAATACGTAGATCAGGGTCCAATAAGATTGCTAGGCCATGAGCTGCAATGTTGTTGGGAGGCATAATCAGGGATGTAGTGGAGATATATTATGAAACAGAGATGATATAATAAAAGCAACCTGGGCTGTGTGATTTATGACTTTTGGTGATTTTGGCTTTGATTGTTTTTCTGTCACAGTCTAGAAAATACAGAAGGTACACTCTAATTTTGAAATGTACATAAGTTCTAGTACTGTGATTTTTATTTTGGATAATGAAATAAATTGCAGTTAAATTATTGCTACAATACAAGATTCTGTTTAACTTATTGCAGTCTTATCCAATTTTGAAAGTGTATTGTGACATTTATTAGTTCTGATCCTTCCCCACATCTGATCTCCTCTTGGTTCACTTTTATTCATATTTTAGCACAGCCCAATGAACTGCGGTTACATTCCCAGTGCTTTTATATCAGCTTTTTATGTAATACTAACCTAGTCCCATACCTGACATAAGGCAGGCTCTTACGGCACACTGTCCATTGCTCATTCTCTGCCTTTAGAGCAGAATTTCTGCTGTCATTCCCACTTTTACTCTTTCTGACCTCCTTTCTACAGGGAGAGAGAGAAAGGGGCAGAGTTTAAAAGCCCCAAGCAATTTCTTCAAACAATTATGACTAAGGATAATTAGATTTTAAAAATACAAACAAATGCCACATTACACTGCACATTTGGGATCATCACCATGCTGACAGTCATCACGCTAGTTTAGTATGGCATCTGCAGTCCTTCAGGCTAGCACTTACAGTCTGTCTCCCTCAATGTGGTGGTTTTACATCACCATTCCTTTATACCTGCTAATGTAAGCTGTGTTGACACAATGCTTGTATTGTTCCAGTTGTTCACCTCCACATTTAGTTACCATTGCACTTTCAGGAAACTAAGCACAACCACTGTAGTGGCTTTAAGTTAAATGTGCAAAACCAAGCATGTCCAATGGGATTAGCAATTTTTAGCTGTTAAACAGATGAAGTCAATTCTGAATATTAAACAAAATAATGAAGCTGAAAGTGATGAGACGACAGAAAGCAATATTCAGTATAGTGCATTTGTAAATCCATCATAAACTGGTACTTAAAGTGATACGAAAAATTTAGCCTAGCTATGCATACAATGAACATTTGTACTCTACACTGGCAAGGCAAATTGTACTGCAAATCTCTACTACTCAAAGTTACGTAAATGAAGTTATTACTGATTTAACTAGATGAAATGAGTGTTAAATGTGAAGAATCCTTAGATCATGGAGGTAAACCGACGCTACCTCTATTTCCAGCCCAAGAAGCAAAGACTGCAAACATCCTTCCATACACCAATACAGATCAGAGAAAAAGCACTCAAAACAGTAGCTGATAATAACACCAGAAATAACGCATGTAATATCACAAACCCTGAAACTTCAACACAGTCCACATCCAAAGCAAATGTGATAACATTCATTTAATTACGGACAAGTAATCATTTCCCATGTTGATATTCAAATCTCTCCCTGCTCCCCAAAACTAACGCGATACTTTTAGTCCGAGGTCACAAAACAAAGCCAAAAGGACATTTTCTAATAATGTGCACTGGAGTAGCAAACTAGGTGTTGGCCAATATCATACTGGGTCAATTCTGCAGGAACTTTAAATATCAGCCTATTTATTACTCATCACGAACTGACTGCTGGCCTGTGTGAACTTGCTATTAACAGATGCGTCTGCTCTGATAGACTGAAACTACCATTTCAAAGGGCTGCAATGTTGGTGTTCCACAAAGAAAGAGTCATGACTGGCCAAAGATGAAGTATCTCTGTACTCAGTTGGAATCTTCAAGCTGCGAAGAGCAGCGAGTGTGTGCTGCTGAGCCAGAACACACTCCTATAAAAGTGCTAGCCTGCTCATGTGGTCCAGTGGCAGTGTCCCTACCTCTGGGCCAGGAGGTCCAGGTTCTAGTCCCATCTGCCCTGTCATAATATGCCTAAACAGGATGATTAAAAATATCCAACAGAGAGATGCAGGTCAATTGGCAACAGATGATTAAGAGAATTGATCATTATGATGGCTGACAAGAAAACGCAGCAAGCGTCCAAGGAGGGCAAGAAGAAACTCAAGATACTGTCAGTGAAGAACAGCAAGAGGCGGTGGTCGTCCAGCAAAGAAAGTTACTCCATCTACAAAGTGATGAACCCTGCATCTCCTTCAAGGCCAAGAGCATTATGAACTTGTTCGTTAACGATATTTTTGAGTGTGTTGTGGGGGAAGCTTCCTGCCTGGCCCATTACAACAAGCACAGCACCATCAGCTCCCAGAGATCCAGACCACAGTGCACCTGCTGCTGCCTGGGGAGTTGGCCAAGCATGTCATGTTGGACGGCACAAAAGGTGGTAACCAAGTGAAAGACCACTTTGTACTGAAACTACAAATAAACACAATGAAATACTATGAAACAAAATTTGGCACAGGCCACATTAGAATACATTAGAACTGATGACCAGAGGCTTAGTCAATAAGGACAGATCAAGCGAGAATTTCACAAATGAAAGAGACAGGCAGAGGTACAAGCAACGAATTCCAGAGCTTCCAGCTGAGGCAGCTGCAGGCACAGCCACCAATGAGGAAACAATTACAGTGCTGAACAAACCACAACTGGACAGTGCCGGGGTGGGGGGAAATGGGCGGGCAGGCAACTTGTTCACATCGTAGTTTAAAGAAAAGCTGTCACCCTTAACTGCTCTGATCTAAAAGACTCCAGTCTCTCAACAAATAGTGATGCTTACTTCCGTCTGAAATGACCAAGTCTCTCAGTTGGCACAATATTTTCCCCAGATGGACAATAATCATTTGAGGCCTGTATCCCAATTTTTTTTTAAATAGATGAATAAACCTTAGGACTTGTAACGTCAGTGTTAACAGTAGTATTGCTGAAATGTGAAATTAGGAAAAAAAAAAGTTAAATAAATTCTATTCATAATACTAAGAATGGGAACTTTGACACAAAACTAGCCACACTCTGTCCTAGCACGAACACTTTTTTGAAAAGTGAACATGGAAAACGCGCAAGAACCATAAAGCGACAGCCGAGCTGGTTTTAAGAAATGCTTCCAATTATACGACACCTTTCTTAATCGCAGAACATCCCAAAGCACTTTACGCCAATGAATAACCTTTGAAGCATGTCACGACTGTAATGTAGCAATTTGTACATCGCAAGTTTCCACAATCAACAAGGCAACAGCAACCAGCTAACCACTTTGTTGGTGGTGATTTACGGACACCATATTCCCATGCACTTCTTTTAGGTAATGCCACTAGCTCTTATATATTCTCTCGGGGGTATTTAGAGTTTTGATTTAACATCTCATCAGAAAGGCAGCACCCCCTCTGGAATTTGGCCTCGATTGTAATTCTCAAGTTCTGGGGTAGGCCTTGGACCACAACTTTGACTCAGGTGAATACCACCAACTGATCACAGCTGCCGCTATCAAATATAATGCAGTGTTTCCACATTCAGAACCCTAATGAGTCCCAAATAATTAATCTATTTATTCATGACAGAGCAAAGTATATGTTCACTCACTAAGTATCATGGTGTGTCGGGAATAAAACTGTCAATCCAAATCTACACTAGAAGCAAATAATGCATCATTAAGGAGTTCGATTTTCAATGTCAGGAAATTAGAGTTGAAAATAGTTGAGGCTTTAAGCATGTCTTACCCCCTTCTTCATTCTGAAATCCAGCAAGGATCCGAATATCATCGTGTCTATACCGAGACACACTGGCAGAACTGGTAGAATGCAATCCGTAGGAGGCAGAATTGCCCCGATCCCTGGCCAAAGGATACTTTAAACTGTCTTGGTCAGCTGTTGCACTGTCAATCCTAAAAAGTGAGACATTATACACTGAAGTAAAAATATAATGGTAGCACAGAGTTAAATATTTAACATACAATCAAGAGGCATGAATTCAAATCACTGTGATAAACATGGCATAGAGGTTTACAACATAAAATACTGTACCTGTGAAAGCAAGATTGCTCTAAAATCACAATTGTTGGTTTCATTAACAGCCCTCACTGAAGGGACCACACTGCCTTATTGTCTGGCATGAAAGTTCTGCAGTTCCAAACTCTCTATTTGAACTGTATTGTTGCATAAGACATGCCACGTTCTGCCTGCTCTGGGGCCATTGATTTGCATTTTGCTCCACTCTAAAAGCACAAATTGTTGACTTGCAAGATTTGGTCAATTCCAGGACTAAAGTGCTTAAAACATCCCAACCTCGAAGTCATTCTGCCAAATGTCTCCCCTAAGGTGCACTTTTGAAGACTGCATCAATAAAGCTCAAACTAATTTTATAATTTCCTCAAGAATTCATTGCATATAATCTTTGAAAGAATTCTGTTCCTCTGGTGCTCATAGGAAAAGAATTCATCCAAGAAAGACTAAGCAGTTGTTAGCCATTTTGAAAATCAGAGTATATTAGTAGAGACAAGATAGACAAGTACGTGGGTGCTCTAATTTCCCTTCTCCAATAGACAGCTTGAAACGCCCACCCTAGCAGTGGGAGAAACCAAACTGCACCATCTTGATTTATAGAATAGCAACTTTTGTCCACAGCCCTCAGTGCAACCCACAGGATGGCACCTGGTCTCAGGTAGGACACAAAAAATGTTTTAAGGAAACCCTAAAGGCCTGTGAAAGGAGGTCAAATTGACATTGGTAGGAGAGGAATTTGTGGCTGCACCTCATCTACCAAACTAAGAGTCAGAAATTGACCAGGTAAACTCTGGTGTGCAGAAGCAACAAAAGCAAAAGGAAAGAGAGAAAGAGCCCGTCTCAAGAACATCCCATTCTTCACAGCAAATCTTGACCTCTCTGCCCAAAGATCGGTGGCTCCAGGACTGGCCTGCTGAGTCAGCAGATTGCCAACCATGAAACTGGCAGACATTGAGTGAGGGACAACAACACCGGCAGCTTTAGAAAAACTATTACTATTCTCTCCTCAGTTGTGAGGAGCCTATCAATCATATGACCTCAATTGAAGCCATAAACTATCAACAGCGAGAAGCAATCAACTCAAAACTTTCAAAATTCTTTCGGCAACCATCTTGGTTTTCATGAAGTCGAGAAATTTGATGCTGGAAATAAAATTAGCTAAATAAGGTTTCTGTACATACTTGCACCGTAGAATTGTGTATAAATATTGTGACAATAGTTACTGCCTACAAATATAGGACTTGATTCAGAGGTTTTCTATATCCATTGTTGCAGCTTCACAGATTACCTATACAGCCCAGAATTATTTTGTAATCAACTGAAAAAGCTCGTGTCCATCATATGCAACCGACGCTTTATGCTGGTGCACACAATTCCTCCTCCACAGGTGAGAAAGTATTGAAGACTCAACTATAAACCCAGGGAAATATTAGAGTCTGTTATTTATTTGAGAGATAAACATATAATGTAATGTAAAGCAGGAGGTGGTTTGCTGAAAGGAGAAGGAACGAGGAAAGGTATGTCTGGTGATCTTCATTTCAGTAGAGTTATGAAAAACAGTAAGTTGAAGGGGAGAAAAATTCTTCAGGAGTTATGGCAGCAACTAGCGAACGACATGCCTCAACATATTAATTCTTTTATAATAAAAGAAATAATTACAGATGCTGGAAATCAAACAAAAATGGTAGTTGCTAGTTCTGAAGAGTCACCAGACCCGAAATAGTAACTGTTTTTTTCCTACACAGATGTTGCCAGACCTGCTGAGCTTTTCCAGAAACTTTGTTTTTGTTCCTGAATCACAGCATCAGCAGTTTGTTCGGTTTCTGTATACTCATTCCAGTCCTCGTCTCTGTGTACTAAAGTATTGGTTCTCCAATCCCCGCTCACACATTCTCCTCCAATTGAGTCTGCTCTTCAAGAGCTACAAGGTGACCAAAGGAGGAAGAGGCATTAGTGGCTTAACGGCAAGAGGCCCCACAAGGTACAAGGAAACGTTGGTGTAACAAACTTTACCTTGGAGAATTTAGCAACCTAACACCACCACTCTTGTATAAACGATTTTCCAGGTTCACTGCGTCTCCATGCTCTTTACATTCCCTCCGAGATTTTGTTAGCTGCAAAGTCTACTTCCATAACCTAGAACGACTGAATATCCTGGTGCTCTAAGGAAAATGAACTTCCAATTCACATTAAATGCCATCTGCCTGACTCCGAATCGTGTGGCACTGAGAATCTAAATGGTTTGAACTTTTTCCTTGAAAGACATTTCAATATAAATCATCAATCCTGAGGACGACTGATGAGAGAATTATGAAACACGCTAACTACCAACTCAACAGTGCTTGCAGCAACATGGTAAGTTGAACAGGCAGCAAACAGTGACTTGCACCTGTAATATTGGGAGATCAAAACAGAACATTCATTTCAGCTGTACCTATTTGTAAACAGTTTCTGATCCACCTTATATAATTATCGATCAATGAGCATATTAAAATATTACATTCGCTCATTTCCTGTTGTTGTTTTGTTAAAACCTTCAACTTCCTGTGCAAGTCACTGTTTTAACTATAAATTGATCATGCTGTAATTAACTGTTAGACTGCTCGGTGGCTTTGTAACAATAAAAATCATCGCAGAGCTTCCGGGAAGGATTTGTGTCTCCAGTTACCATGTGGTTTTTTCCTCCAGATAAATTGTGTTTTCAAGTCAATTGCTTCCTTTCAATAATGCTGTTTAATTTGCTTATTGCACACCCATTTAATAGACTTTTAATCTCAACTCTGTTCTTCTTCCTTAAAATTCAACAGTTATTTCTTACTTCTCTTACACCTATCGCTAGTTTTTGCTCATTTTGTTTCTCCAAAATCAGAAATCCCTGCAACAGTAAAGTTAACATCTAACAAAGAATCGACAATAAATGTTTATAGAATACCTTGAATGTGACAAACCTCCCAAAGCCTTCAGCTGATGCATTATTAATCAAAGTGTCACAGAACTGCAATAGAAGATATTAGATCAAATGACCAAAAGCCTGATCCAAGAGGTAGGCATCAAGTCTCAAGCAAGTGGGGTGAGGTGGAGAAGAGAGGGGTGGAGGGCAGGAGAGAGAAGGGAGCTGGAGAGAAGGGATGACTGATGGAACGATGACTGGGAATGGCCAAGAGCCCTGAATTAGAGGGGGGCAGATATTTCACCCCAGGGCCATGGAATTTGAGGTGGTTATAAAGAAATAGAAAGTGCAAGGCCATGTAAGTATTGTAAAACTAGCGTGAGAATTTTAAACTCAAGACATTGCTTGTCCAGTAGCCAATTTACATGAGTGAACACAAGAGTGGTAGGGAAGCAGGTCTTGCTACAAGACAAGACACAGTTCACAGGCTCAAAAACAAAGTTGCTGGAAAAGCTCAGCAGGTTTGGCAGCATCTGTGAAGGAAAAAACAGAGTTAATGTTTCGGGTCCGGTGGCCCTTCCTCAGAACAGTCCATAGGCTTTCAGATAACATCAAGTTTACAGAGGGTAGAAAGTTAAAACCTTGCCAGCAGTGTACTGAAATAGTCAAGTCTAGAGGTAAACAAGGCACGGATATAGGGTTCAGCAGATCAGTCAAATTGGGAAGTTGAGCAATGTTAACAAAGTCAGAAGTCCTTCTTCAGGTGTTAGGACTGAGACTCCGGAAGCTTAGGTTTTCAAATAAACCTGTTGGACTATAACCTCGTGTCGTGCGATTTCTGACCTTGCTCACCCCGGTCCAACACTGGCACCTCCACAATGTTAATAAAGTGAATACAGGCGGTTTTACAAAAGGATGAGTACGACGTCAGAAGCTCATCTAAGGATCATACGTAAACCAAGCTTGTGGAGAGACAGGCTTATCAGATCGTCAGGCAGAGGGATGGTGTTGGTAGTTACAGAATGGAATTTGGAGCTGTGATTGAAAACAATGACTTCAATGCTCCCAAAATTTAATTGGAGGAAATTTCTGTGCATCCTTTACCAGACATCAGATAAGCATCCTGATATTCTCAGCAATCCATTGTTGCTGAGATACAAGTCTGGCTGAATTTCAACATCCAATCCTGGCACCCCACATAGTTTTGTGATGGTCCTGCCATGCATCAGATCCATCCAGCCCACGTTATGAATGCTGCATTGTGCAGTCTGGGCAGCTCTCACCACACATCCTCCTTGGTCAAATCACCATAAGCAGCAAACCTGTAACTGCACAGGCCCACTAATGTGCAGGATGCACCTTTTTTGGTTCCCTGTTCACAGCTATCTTTTACTCAGCTATACACAGCACGCAACCTACTCTGGGCCCACCCCCACACCCATGATCACCCACCCGAGTCAACAATATCACCTAGAACTGCAATGTGAGATGTTCAATATCCATCTCACCGAGCAACTTCCCAATGCTAGCTACCTCAACAAGATACCCTACATGTTCAAATCATTGAGAAAAATCTAAATACACACATGGGAAAGGAAAAAGCATAAAAGAAAATCACAAAAAATAAGTACCCACATGGAAGGTTTCATTACAAAGCTCAGATTTCTCTTCCCTTGGTGACCCAGATTATTTTGTGTTATTGCAAACAAATGGAACACAATTAATTGCCTACAGTTGCTGGCTGTTTCTTCAGAAACAATTCAAAAACACACACACGTGCATCTGATGCGCTTTCCAAACACTTAAGCAACATGAAACTGCTTTCTTGCAACGGTGAGCTCAGAGTACTGATAGAATAGTGCACATTTCCTGTAAACTTCCTGTCAAGTTTTAACCCAACTACTGCCTCACCTTGAGTAACATGGTAGACCCTCTAATATTCTAAGGACAGTATGGTTAGTATACAAATACACATTGTAATAAACATTAAAAAGTCTTTCAATACAGCAAGTAGAAACCTGTAAACTGTGAGTGACCTGAATCAGAAAATTAAACACCATTCTTATCTACAGCCCATGGAGTATTTAAGCAAACTGCACGAGGGCAAAATTCAGAATAAACCGAACGTCATGACTTTAGAAAAGACTCAGCTTTGTCTGAATTGCAAGGGGGACACAATTTGGATTTCAAGGTGTTGACAAAACTCTAAGAAATACCATAGAAAATTGACTAAACCATTAGAAGTGATAACAGCAAACCCAGTCCTATTGACTCTGCAGAATCCTCATTACAAACATATGGGCGCCTGTTACAGAAATGGAAGCTGTCCCAGAGACTAGTCCAAGCGAAAGCCTGATACAGTCATTGTCAGGAAGATATGATTTCAAGAGAATGTCCCAGACACCAACATCCCTGGGGCCTGTCTTACCCCACTGGCAGGATATACTAGAGGTGCTGGCACCCTGGTATACAATAGGGAGGGAGTTCCCTAGGATTCAACGTTGGACCAGACTAGGCCCGAAACGTCAGCCTCTCTGCTCCTATGATGCTGCTTGGCCTGCTGTGTTCATCCAGCCCT
>NC_063352.1:1559555-1579889 GCF_021869965.1 Rhincodon typus | reverse complement strand
CTATCTCCATTAAGTACTCAGCTGACATTACTTTTCTTTACGCTGAACATCACTGGCAGCATAAGTAGCATGCATTAGATGAAACAAAGCAATTTGACATCCACTGGATCAGAGGAGTACTGCAGAGCTTAGATGTCTATTCATGAATGGTAGTGGATGATTAAACAACTCACTGGAGGAGAAATCTCCACAAATATCCCCAATCTCAATAGTAGCTTAGCACTGCAGTGCAAAGACAAGAAGCGTCAAGTGGATGGTCCACCTTGGCATCCCAAGGTCCCAGCATCATAGATACTAGTCTTCAACCGATAATTCACTCCATGTGATATCAAAAAGAGACTGAAGGCACTGAGTAGCATAAAAGCTGTGGGCCCT
Organism: Rhincodon typus; assembly: GCF_021869965.1. Classification (NCBI taxonomy): domain Eukaryota; kingdom Metazoa; phylum Chordata; class Chondrichthyes; order Orectolobiformes; family Rhincodontidae; genus Rhincodon; species Rhincodon typus. The sequence goes on along the minus strand of NC_063352.1, from coordinate 1,579,514 downwards.
GACAATACTCCAGCAAAAATACTGAAGACATACCCTAGAATAGCCATACGCTTAGCCAAGTTGTTCCAGTAAAGCTGCAACACTAGCATCCACCCAAAAATATAGGAAATTGGTCAGATATACCTTCAGACAAAAAGAAGCATTGCACCCCGGACAACTGCGGCTTCAGACTACTCTTAAAACATCAGCAAAATGATTGAAGATGACATGGAAAGCACAATCAAGTGGCACTTACCCAACAATTTGCGGCTCATTATCAACGTGACAGGTCCAGAGGATGCCATATCCTTAACCCTACACTCATCCCTGGAACATTTTAACATCAAAGACACCTATGTCAGACTCCTGCTCATTGAAGGTGGAGCTGTAGTCAACATCATTATCCCTCCAGACTGATCTCAAAACTCCGTGACCTTGTCTCAGCTCCACCCTCTGCAACTGGATCCTCAGCTATCTGACCCATAGGCTGCAATCAGTGAGAATAGGTAGCTGCACGTTCTCCACAATAACTCTCAACACTGGAGCCTTCCAAGGATGCAGCCTCAGCTCCCTACTGTACTCCCGTTACCTACGACTATGTTTCCAAATTCCGAACGAACGCCATCTACAAGTTCGCTGAGGACACCACCATAATGGGACAGATACCTAACAGAGTCAAACTACAGAACAGAGATACAGCGCTTGGTGACATGATGCGATGAAAACAATCTGTCTAAATGTCAGCAAACGTAAAGGACTGATCATTGACTTCAGAAAGAAAAGAAGAACACGTGCCCATCTACATCAACAGAACTGAGTTTGAGGGGGTGAAGAGCACCAAGTTCCGCAGAGTGACAACAACAGACAACCTGTCCTGGACTTCCCACGTAGATGTGGCAGTCGAGAACAACAATGCCTCTTCCTCAGGCGGCTCAGGAAATTTGGCACGTCCATAAGGTTCCTCACCAACTTCTACAGATGCACCGTTGTCCGGGTGCATACTTGCCTGGTATTCCAACTGTTCTGTCCCAGACCATAAGGAACCAAAGAAGTTTGCGTGCACTGCCCAGACCATCACGGAAGCCAAGCTTCCACCCATGGACACCAGGTATACGGTTTGCTGCCACAGAAACACTGCAAACATCAAAGATCCATCATACCCTGGTCATGACCGTCTGCAACCTCTTCTGTCAGACAGAAGATACAGAAGTCTGAACACACGCACGAGCAGGTTCAGGAACAGCTTCCTCCCAGCCATTATCAGACCGATGAATGGACTCTCTAGCCTTCAATAAGGCTGATCTTGCTAATGCTAAACTCACCTCACCTAGCACATGCCCTGTTCAATGTAACCTGTATGCCTCTAAGTCTTTTTGATCTGTACATCCTCTGCTTACTATGATCTGCCTACATTGCTCGTAAACAAATCCTTTCACTGTATTTCAGTACACGTGACAATAAATCAATCATTGACACACAGTATGGGTTCCACCAAGGTTACTCAACTCCTGACCATCCTGGCTGCAGTGCTGATCTAAATGTGGATCAAGGAATTGAACTATAGTGTTCAGCAAAGGATGACTGCCCTTAATATCAGGCTGCACTTGACCAAGAGTGGCATCACGGAGCCCTAACAAAAATACAGTCAATTGGAATCGGGGGAACTCACTGTTGATTGGAGTATAACACAGCATAAATGAAGATGGTCATAGTTGGAGGTCAGTCATCGCAGCTCCAGGACATCTCCGCAGAAGTTCTTCAGGTATTTCATCAACAACCTTCCCTCTCTCAGAAGGTCAGAATTGGGGATGTTCATTGAGAATTGTGTAGTCATCAGTCACAATATAGGACTTCTCAAACTGGCGATCTGTGCCCAAATGCAGAGAGACTCTGACAGTTATGGTTGTTGACTTGCTCGCCAAGCTGGTAAGTTTGTTCGCAAACATTTCGTCACCGTACTAGGTAACATCATCAGTGCACCTTGGGTGAAGCATTGGTTTTCTGTCTCGCTTGCTATTTGTGTGTCCAGATCGGCTGGGGTGGGTGGCGTCGTTTCCAGATTTGTTTCTTAGTGGCTGGTATATGGGGTCCAGCTCTACAAGTTTATTAATGGAGTTCCGCTTTGAGTTCCAAGCCTCCAGGAATTCTCCCGAGTCTTTGCTTGGCTTGTCTTAGGATGTCTACGTTGTCCCAGCCAAAATGAGTGATAGTTGGTCATGTCTCTTGGTAGCAGGATTCATGAACACCAGCTAGCTGCAGCACCACCTTATTAATTTTTTTGTAATTATCTCTCTGCCTCACTTAATCGGATTATAGTTCATCCCTTCACTGGTAATTCAGCTGTTGACATTTTACACACCGTCTAACAATCCTGGTCACCTGCAGAGACTTGTCATCTGACACTCCATTCACACCAGCTGTATGATCTTTTGATCTCTCCACCTATAAACTCTATGTCTGTATGCTCTGCTCTGTCACTGCACCTGACGAAGGGGTTGCGCTCCAAAAGCTTGTGTGATTTCAAATAAACCTGTTGAACTGTAACCTGGTGTCCTGTGACTTCTGATTTAAGCTGATACGTAGCAAGTAATATTTGTGTACACAAATGCCAAGCAATGACCATCTCCAACAAAAGAGAATCTCACCCTCACATCTTGACATTCAATGATGTTACTTTGCTGATTCCTTAGTTATCGATATCCTGGGGATAACCATTAACCAGTAACTGAACTGCACCAGCCATATAAATACTGTAGCTACAAAGTATGCCAGAGGCTAGGAGTCCTGCAGCAAATACCTTACCTCCTAGAAACCTGTCCACTTAAGTCAACACAAGGTCCAAATCAAAAGTGTGATGGAATACTCTCCACTTGCCTGGACGAACACAGTTCCAATAACACTCAAAGCTCAACACTATCCAAGATAAAACAGCCTGCTTAACTGGGACCCTATCTCAATATCAACAATTCACTCCCTCCATCACAAATGTACAGTTAGAGCTGTGTACACCAACTACAAAACAGTGCAGCAACTGACTAGAGCTCTTTTGACAACATCCAAACCCATGACTTGTCCCAAGATGGGCAAGAACAGGAGGGACATCAGAAAACACAACCACCAAGTTCCTCTCCAAGCCACATACCATCCAGACATGGAACTGTATCACCAGTTCTTCTGTTGCTGGATCAAAATCCTAGAACTCCCACTCCCTCCCTAACAGCAATGTGGATCTACTGACACCACATGGGCCACAGTGGTTTAAGAAGGGCAAGCAAGTACAAAGGAGAAAGAAACAGAGGATTACGATTACAAATTTGGGAGAGGAAAGGTGGAAGTTCAAATGGTGCATCAACTCCAGTACAGATTGGTCGGGCTGAATAGCTTGTTCCTATACGCAGGACACCCGGCAAAAACAAAGCCTGGACAACATCTAACACGTTCTAAATGTCAGAAGATATATAGCAAAGTTAGTTCACTATCATCAATTTTCTGGATCAGAAATCAAATTTCTTCAGAAAACATCTCAGTTAATGGTAACAAAGGTGTTGACTTGAAGAGGTTATGAATGAAAAACGTGTTGGCTCGAACAGGTCAGTCGCAATTATTTTGTGAACAACATGGAACTTGCATGTACAACACTTGTAACGTTCTAAAATGAAATGAGTTTACCAAGAGCAATGCAAGATAGATCAAAAATTCAATATTTAGTATAGTGCAGGTGGATGAGAAATTAATAAGCCAATTTGAGATTTTTTTCCCCCATTTATCAGAGTTTCAATGGCAATGTTTGCTGATGCCAGATTTCTAAAACTGAATTTAAATTCTCTAACTGCCCTGGTGAGATTTGAACCCACATTAAGATTATTTTTCCAGTTAAACAGGACCACTATGCTAGGACAACCTTGCTTTTGAACATTTCCTTTCCCCAACTCCCTCAAAATGGACATCAGGGGAATTGCATTACCAAAGTTATAAGCTTTAAAAGGCACTATCCAAGGTAAATATGAATTTGAAATCTGTTTTTAACCCAATTATTTTCAATGGATTCCTTCTTTTAAAAGTCTATTTCACAACAAAAAAGTTGAGTTCCTTCCAACTTGGGGGAGAAAAAAAACCTAAACTTTTCCATGGTTTTCTTACCAAATATTACATTTGGAAAGCAGCAAATACAATGCATTCTACAGACATCATTTCAGGGTCATGAGTGCAGTGCTCATCTTAACCTCATTGTCAACAGGAGCAAGAACTGAGGCTGTCCGATTTCCTTCAACTGGACATCATGGGAGACTTATAATTTTACACCTAACTAATGTAAATGACTGTTCCTGTTTAGGATTGGAGAAAGGGCAGCAGTGCACTGAGAGTTATCCAACTGATGGTCCCTGAAGTCATCAATTGAAGGCCAAGTCAGGTCACACACTAAGGCATTGTTTACTAAAGCAAAGTTGCGACTACTCCCCAATGCATAATCTTGAACTTATCAACACTGTGGAAGGCTCATGGGCAAGCCCCATTGATTGTAAATTTGGCAAGTTCATTTTTGATTTTAAAAATATATCTAGAACTCAAGTAAAAGTCTAATGGCAAACTCAATGTGCTCACAAGCATCACAGATAACTACAGGTTGTCATTTCGCTTGACGATGCATCTTAAATCCTTTGTTTTTTTTAAAGTTTTTTTTAATTTTCAACATTGCTAAAACTCTTTCAACCTGTAAAGGCAGGTTATGACACCTACAGCACAGGTAGGACTTGAACACATAATTCTGGGTGAAAGGCAGGGACACTACCATTATACCACAAGACCCCCAAAAGCATTTCATTAAAAAACACACCAGTTGAATTCTTCTACCCTTCAAATTTTTCCTCCACTATTTTTAAAAACACAAAGCAACTGTAGACACCTGGCTTCCAAATGGCTTATTAAAATACTAGCAAACAGACTGCAGTGGTCCAAGGCAGCAGCTCATCTTCGCAACAGCAACTTGGGATGGGCAATAAATGGTGGCCTAGTGAGCAACACCCCTATCCTGTCAATTTAAAATAAAAAAAAGACTACCAATTGTCCAGTGTTTGTTCAAAACCCATATGCTCTCCAAATACAACAAGTCATATTCAACTTTTGTCTTAAATCAATTAATCATGAGGACAGCTAACTTTACCATTCATGGTCACCGAAAAGTGTGAGTGGTTACTGCCATTACAGTACACTGACAAGAATCCAGTCATCTCCAGAGAGAATGAAGTTATGGTAATCACTGCTGTTTTGGAATTCAATTTGGTTACTTAAAGGAATGCAGAAAGACAACACTTTTGTTTGGACTTCATGACACATTATTGATGCGCTTGCATTCTTAATGTTCAGCTTTTTGTTTTCAAAAACATTACAAGTCTAAGAGTTGCCATGGAGATGGATTGATTCTATGTTCATACATTCTAGATAACATCCATTCAGAGCATTCCACAACAATGTTAAAAAGAACACTCCTGGGCAGTCAAAATTTCTTAGGAGAGTCATCAGTGCTTTGTTGTTGTTTCCTTAAAATGGAAGTTTCCCAACATAAGCCAAAATCAACTTATAAATACACAACCTTCATGTGAGATCTTTAATAGAGATCTACCAGAATAGAAGGAAAATCTATGGTAAATAAGCTCAGATGTGACTTCAGCATTTTGAACAAGAATACGCTTTTTAAGAATCTATTCATATTTTAAAATTATTAGTCTCCATCAGAAAACAATCACGAAATTTCAAGTTGATAATCATACTTAACTGAAGTAGATCTAAATAATTACGTGCTCCATTCCAAAAGTTCAAAATCAGCAAAATGTGAACAGGATATGGTGATTTCTACTCCAAACTCACCCTCACCCACTGCCCGCATCCATCTCTAAATTAGAACACAGAACCGTACAGCACAGGAACAGGCCCTTCAGACCACAATGTTGTGCCGAAAATGACACCAAATTAAACTAATCCCTTCTGCCTGCCTTTGGTCCATATCCCTCCATTCCTTGCACATTCATACACTTAAAATCCCTTAAATGACCTTGTCATATCTGGCTCCACCACCAATCCTGGCAGTGTGCTCCACGCTTCTACCACACTGTGCATAAAAAACTTGCCCCTTACATCTCCTTTGAATTTTCTCCCTCTCATTGTAAATGCATGCCCCCTGGTGCTAGACATTTCAACTCCGGAAGAAAATTTGACCGTCTACCCTATCTATGCATCTAGAAATTTATAAATTTCTAATCAACTCTCCCCTCAGCCTCCACCATTTTAGAAAAGAACAACCTGAGTTTTTCTAGCCTCTCCTCATAGCTCATACCCTCTAATCCAGGCAACATCCTGGTAAACCTCTACTGCACCCTCTCCAAAGCCTCCACGTCCTTCCTGTAATATGGCGACCAGAACTGAATGAAATACTCCAAGTGTAGCCAAATTTTTAAAATGCTGCAACATGACATCCTGACTCTTATACTCAATTCCCCAACTAATAAAGGCAAGCATGCCATACGCCTTCTTTACCACCCTATCTACTTGTGTGGTCACTTTCAGGGAGCTATGGACTTGAACCCCAACATCGCTCTGTACATCAATACTGTTTAGGGTCCTGCCATTAACTGTACACTTTCCCTTAATATTTGATCTCTCAAAGTGCAGCACCTAAATACTTACCTCCATCTGCCATTTTTCTGCCCATGTCTGCAACTGATCTATATCTTGTTGTATCCTTTGACAAACTTCTGTACTAGCACAACTCCACCAATCTTTGTATCATCTGTAAACTTACTAACCCACCCATCTACATTTCTATCCAAGTTATTTATACAAATCAGAATCAGAAGTCCCAGTATGGATCCCTGCGGAACACCACTAGTCACAGAACTCAAGCCTCAGAAACACCCTTCCACCAAAACCCTCTCTTCTGTGGGCAAGCCAATTCTGAATCCATGTGGCCAAGTCACTGTGGATCCTACGCATCTTAATCTTCTGGATGAGTTTACCATGAGAAACCTTGTTGAAAGCCTTACTAAAAATCCATGTAATCATCCTCCACTGGTTTACCCTCATTTATCATCTTTGCCACTTCCTGGGAAAATTCAATCAAGTTACTAAGACATGACCTGTCCACAAAGCCATGCTATCTGTCTCTAATTAGGCCATGCTTTTCCAAATGTGCATAAATCCTATCCCAAAGAATTCTGTCCAACAGCTTCCCAACCACCGATAGGAGACTCACTGGTCTGTAGTTTCTTGGATTATCCCTATTTCCCTTCTTAAACAGAGGAACAACATTAGCTACTCACCAGTCCTCTGGGACCTCTGTGGCTAATGAGGATACAAAGATCTTGATCAAGGCCCCAGCAATCTCCTCTCTTGCCTCTCTCAGTAACCTGGGGTAGATACCATCAGGCCCTGGGGGCTTATCCACCTTAGTACTCAAGTGATCCAACACCACTTCTTTCTTGATCTCAAAAATGCTGTAGCATACTAGCATGCTCCACAGAAATCTCACGATGCTTCATACCCTGCTCCTGGGTGAATACTGATGCAAATTAGATCAAATTCTCTTTGTAAAAACAAGAAAATCTCACTATCCAAGTAAACTTCATCTGCCAAATTGTGGTCCATTCACCTAAACTACAAATATCCAGTTGTAACTTCCTCATTTCTTCATTGCAAGTAACTATCCCACTTATTTTAATACCATATGCAAATTTGGCTATAGTTGCTTCTATCCCCACATCCAAGACACCAGTATTTTTCAACTCACTAAGACATGGGCATCGCTGGCTGGGTCAGCATTTATTGCCCATCCTGATTGCCTTTGAGAATGTGCTGGTGAATTGCTGCAGTCCATGTGCTATAGGTAGACCCACAATGCTGTTGGCTAGGAATTCTAGGATTTTGACCCAGTGACAGTGAAGGAATGACAATATAGTTCCAAGTGGCATGGAGGGGAACTTGCAGATGGTGATGTTGCCATGTATCTGCTGCCCTTGTCCTTCTAGCTGGAAGTGGTCATGGGTTCGGAACTTGCTGTCGAAGGATATTTAGCAAATCTTTGCAGTGCATCTTGCAGATAGTACACACTGAGCATTAGTGGTAAAGGGAGTGGATGGTTGGAGGTGTGGTGCCAATCTAGCCAGCTTCTAGAATGTGTCAAGATTTTTTGTTTTGTTGGAGCTGTACTAATCCAGACAAGTGAGGAGTATTCCATTTCACTCCTGACTAGTGCGTTGTAGATTGTGGACAGGCTTTGGGGAGACAGGTGGTGAGTTACTCGCTGCAGGATTCCTTGCCTCTGACCTGCTCCTGTAGCCACTGTATCTATATGGCAAGTCCAGTTAAGTTTCTGGTTCATGGTAACTCCCGGGATGTTGATAGTGAGGGATTCAACACCACTGAATGACAGAGTGGTAATCAGATTGTCTCTTATTGGAGATGGTCATTGCTTGGCATTTGTGTGCCACAAAATGTTACATGCCACTTGACAGCCCAAGCCTGAATATTGTCCAGGGCATGGATTGCTTCAATACCTGAAGAGTCCCAAATATAGACAAACATAAATAGCCAGGGCTCGAGGTCTGTGGCACCCCACTAGTTACATCTTGCCAACCTCAAAAAGACCTATTTATCCCAACTCTGCTTTCTGTTGGTCAGCTAATTGTCTATCCAATCTAATAAATTACCTCCAACCCAATGTGGCTTTACTTTGCATATTAACTTTTCATATGGCCCCTCATCAAATACCTTCCAAAAGTCCAGATAAACATTTGCAGAATTCCCATTATCTACGTTGTTTGTTATATCTTCAAAGAACTCTACCAAATTAATCAAACATGATTCACACTTCATAACCATGCTAACTCCAATGGAATGTAGTTTGACTTCCCCAATATCCTGTTATTACTTCCTTAATTGAGTTGAGTCCAATATGATACTTTTTCAGAATAGTCAGAAGAATTAAAAGAAACTTTCACTCTTTCTCCACACATGCTGCCAGACCTGCCAAGTGCCTCCAGCATTTGCATGATCTGCACCATTTTGTTTTTACAAGCAGTTTGAAAACTTCCAGGACAAAGTAGCCCACTTGATTAGCACCCAATCCACCATCAATATTTATTCCCTATACCATTAACACACTAACAGCAGCCCAGACTCTCTGCAAGATGCATTTCAGCAACTTTAATCTCCTTCAACAATACCTTTCAAACCTGAAAACTGTATCATCGATGAATGGGTGCAGCAGACACATGGGAACCTCACCATCTGCAAGATTCCCTCCCTAATAGCATTGCGGCAGTACCTGCACCAGGTGAACCGCAGTCGTTCAAAAAGGCAGGTCATCAGCACTTTCTCCATAACTAGGGATGGACAATATGCACTTTTCGCGGATGGGAAAAAACCACACTGGATAGACATTTTCAGCTAAAGCTAATTCCGCAAATGAAAAAGTGCAGAGAACTAAATTCTGTATTGAAAAACCTTTTGAAGCATACAAGGATTTATATTAAGCTTACTCCAATATCTGCAGCACACGTCTAGCAGTCTGTTAACGACATTAGACAATGAAGGTCCTGACCTAAGATTCCAGAGAAATATCAGCCAAATTGCAAACTAATCTCAAATTTGTTATTTGATCTTATCTTAACATCCTCCTGAGAAGTTCGCTAACCACTGATGTGCTGGAAAGATCACTGTTACGCTACATTTTTAAACAAACATTACCATGTATCAAATGTATACTAAGTTTAATCCCCAGTGCTACAATCTGAAAGCGCTTTCTACATGACCTTCACATGAATTTGCAAATGCATACCTCAAATGTAAAAACCAAACCAGTTACAGGGTCTGTGGACATAAGGTACTTGAGCTATCAAAGGCTATCTTGGTTGTGAAGTGGACAAACCTGCAACTAAATTTTGAATGAATTTCAGCCCATTATTAAGATAATAGTGGAGTGGCAAAGAACAAGTGACAATTATTAGACACATGGTCAGGAAGTGTGGATAAATAATGGAGTTGAAACGCTCATCATTCAATTGTGAAAGGTCAGTAGCACTACTGTTAATCTTACAGTAATCTTTCCTCTCAGGAACAAACTATTTGAAATTGTCTCTCCTGTCACAAGTTTTTTTTTTAACATTGGTATTCTGCATTACCCACTGCCATTCTTGAAAACAGAATATTCCACTAAATTAACTGGTACTAGCCAGAGCTAGAATGCAGAAGTGCTGATGTTTGCTCTGCCTTTAAGTAAAGCCCATTTTTGTTTAAATGGCCTGGTCTTTTACCTGGGTTGCTCGTGACTAGTGCATTTGTTATATTGAGGAAAATAAATCCAATGGTCAGCATCAAACCCACTAAATGAGAGCTATGGTGAACAAAAGGATCAAGGACTGAGTGAGGAAAGATCAAAATCTGTTTCACTTCTAATTGCAAGTAAACAAAGAATATCATATGTTCCTGAAAAATAAATATTTCTCAAATCGTATAAATGTCAAGTTTCAAGAATGCATACCGAGGGAAAACAAATCCAGACAGTAGAACACAAGTTGCTAAATAAATTTCAAAACTATACCTGCGCATATTCAGTATGTTTTTTCTGCAATATCACAACTATATCCCATAAACACTAAAATTTTAATTGCAATAGTAGAAAAATCAAAGAACAAGAAAGCTTCAATTGTCTTATATCCTCCATAACCAAACATAACTAAAAATCTAAACTAAACCATTCCTCCACTGATTGAAGATTAAGGGCATATTTAATGGTCCCTGTTTGGAAAAGAACTTGGCAGCTTAGATCAGATTGCAAGAAAATAGCAAGAACAATTTTTTGTATTTCAGTTGACTTTATTTTTAAGCAACAAATTGTACATATTTATTGAGGCCGTCCACAACGGCCAAATCCACCTCTAAACTGGAATTCTGCAGTTGCTCCAGACTTTATGCCTGTGCCCAAGGGAAGCAGCCCGTCTGCAAGTGTCTCTGTCAGCTTCACTGCAAAAATGAGTTGGATGCTCCTCACCTAGACCTTTAGGCCTTGGCCAGGCAGCCTCAGGACAAGGCTGCCAATGCACAGTAGCAGGAAAAGTTTCAGGAGGAAGGTGAAGGTAGTCACGCAGACATTGGATGCCCTTGTTTGTCAAGTAGCAGAAGCTTCAGCAACCAAATTGCTCCTTTACATAACCTTGTGATTTCAAAGACTGCATGGCCTTCATTATGTGCAGGTTAGGGACATTTTTGCCTGCCAGTTCTGGATGTTTTGGCATATGCACATCATTCTTGGCCATTATTACTCGATTCTTGAGAAGGAGCTCATAGATAGCAATATGATTCTTCTTGGGAATCAGTATCTTAAGCTCTAATAATGGGGCTGCACCCATCTTAGAACAGTGAAGGAACCCACAAACCTGATACTCCTACAATAAAGCAAACAATCATAATAGTGACCACAGCAATAAGAGATCAAGTATGTGGGAAGTTGATAACACTACACAGATTGGGCTCATTGCTTTCAACATGTGCACAACAATATCCCACATTTGTGTAATATCTTTAAAGAACATGGACAAAATTCAGAAAAACTGAACTTTAGCCAAAGGAGGGACAACCAAAATCTTGGTCAAAGAGGTGGATTTTATGAAGGGCACTGAATAAAGGCACATAGAGACACAGGAACTAATTCTACAGTATGACGTTACATGACTTGATACAAAGCACAGCTGCTAACAATTAAGTGCAAGAGGATGGAGGCAAAGGAACAGTGAATTATCAAGGTGTAGTTTTGAAGCAGATTAAAGACAGAGGGGAAGGCCATTGAGGAGAAAAACCAAGAGTTAGAACTTTAAACTTTGTGGGAGAAGCCCACACAAGCCTGCTCCCATGTCATCTGGTCTGAATGAATACCTGACACTTAATGGAATAAGGGAACAAATGATGGATATATTAGTTAAGTTAACTGGGATTGAGGTGGTTGTATCAATATGGGGAGCTAGTAATAAGCAGTGAGAGAACTGAAATAAGCATGACCAGAAAAAGTGTGGGCTTGGCTGTTTAACTACAATTATCTATTAGAGTATAACATTAACAGCAAGAACAGAACTGATCATCAAGTACAACCTGATGGGTGACAGAAAAATGAGCATGAGCTAGAAGTTACAAAGGGCAGATGAAGTGAAGCAAAACAAAATGAGGAAAGTATAAGAATTGCAGAAGCAAATTACTACAGATGCTGGAATGTGTACTGAACTACAAATGTTGGAGATCATAACTGGTCAGACAGCATCTATGGAGAGAAAGAGAGTAAGCTAACTTTTTCAACCTAGATGATTCTTCAGAGTTCTGATGAAGAATCATCTAGATAAGAATTGAAGAATCTAGAGGTCACAAAGGCTGCACAGATGTTTCAACAACTGACTGTTTGAGGGGGCAGATATGAGTAATGATAAAAGTGGAGGTGTGGGGTCTGTATCATGGAAGAATCGGGCATGGGTTTAAATCCCACCACAGCAGAAGGTGGAATTTTAAAATAAATAAGGTATATGAAATATAAAGCTAGTCTCTATGATCAATTGTCATATAAAGAGAATCTAATTTGCCAACATGCTTTATGGAAGGAAATTTACCATTCTTACTACATGACCCAAGACCCACAGCAACCTGGTTGGTGCAACTGAGATGTAAAACAGCCGAGCAATCCATTCAATTTAGGAATGGGCAACAATTACTGGCCTTGCCAGCAAATTCTACATTCCACTAAATCATTCAAAAAAGCAAAGAACACATTTTGGGAACTGTCTGATGTAAACAGAGGAAGTGATAAATGATGGGTAAAGTCAAGGGCAAGGATGTGGAGTTTGGGATGGGAACCAAGATCAGTGGCATCAGTCAACCTGGCAACATTCCAGAAACAATACTGAAGACTTGTATTCCAAAACTTACTGCTCCCCTAGCCCAGCTGTACCAGTACAGCTACAACAATGGCATCAACCCGACTATGTGGAAAATTGTCCATGGATATCCTTCACACAAACAGCAGGGTACATCATGCTCCAGCAATCATCAGCAAAGTATGATTTGTTGGTGCCAGGTTGGACTGGGGTGGACAAGGTCAGAAATCATACAACACCAGGTTATAGTCTAACAGGTTTAGTTGAAAACAAGCTTTTGGAGCCTCAGTCCTTCTTCAGGTGTTAGTGACAGAGGTAGTATCAGACACAGAATTTATAAGTAAAAGATCAAAGGTTCACACCACTGATAAGGAAATACGAAACAAACCTAAGATGCTGTTAAATCTTTAAATCAGTTTGAAGGTTTTGATTGATTAATATGTATATGTAGATCCCCAAATTCCTTTCAAGTCATGGTCATGAGAGAACTAAAGGTTTGCAGGTCTGGCAGCATCTGTGGAGGAGAAAACAGAGGTAACGTTTCGGGTCCGGTGACCAGTTCTGAGGAAGGATCACTGGACCCGAAACGTTAACTCAGCATCCGTGGAGGAGAAAACAGAGGTAACGTTTCGGGTCCAGTGATCCTTCCTCAGAACTGGTCACCGGACCTGAAACGTTACCTCTGTTTTCTCCTCCACAGATGCTGCCAGACCTGCTGAGCTTTTCCAGCAACTTTGTTTTTGTTCCTGATTTACAGCATCCGCAGTTCTTTTGGTTTTTATTTAGAACTAAAGGTTTTATCAGTGTAAGGAAGGGGTAACATTTTAGGTCAGACAATGCATGTCAGATTTGAGACCTTGTCTAGAATCTGTTTGTGTTTTGGTTTGGAGTCAGGCTGGTTTTATTTCTAAAGTAAGAATTTATAAAACACCACGTTGACTGACTGTCTATAAATTGTGCGCTTTTTGAACAAAATAAAATGTATCTGCAAGTATAAATTCACCCCATAGACGTGAGTGGGTGGGGAGAAGAAGAGAATTGAGAGTAGCAGTGGAAGGTGTCATCAAGTAGTACCTGCTCAGTGATATCCAGTTTGGGTTCCACCAGAGTCACTCAGCTCCTGACTTCATGACAGCCATGGTTCAAACAGACAAAAGAGCTGAATTCCAGAAGTGAGGTCAGGTGAGAGTAACACCCTTGACATCAAGACCAGTGAGTGTGCCATCAGGAACTCTTAGCAAAGCTAGAATCAATGGGAATGGGGGGGTGGGGGAGGAACTCTATGTTGCTTGGAGTCATACCTGACACACAGGAAGACGATCGTGGTTGTTTTAAGTCAGTCATCTCAGCTCTAGAACATTTCTGCAGGAGTTCCCCAGGGTAGTGTCCTAGACCCAAGCATCTTTCAGTTGCTTCATCAATGACCTTCCCTCCAAAGGGTCAGAAGTGGGGATGTTTGGCAATGGTAGACCATAAGACCTGGGAGCAGAAATTAGGCCATTCAGCCCATCAAATATGTTCCACCATTCAATCATGGCTAAGTTTCTTAACCCCATTCTCCCGCTTTCTCCCCATAACCCTTGATCCCCTTGACAATCAAGAAACCTATCTATCTCAGTTTTAAATATACTCAATGCCCTGGCCTCCCCAGCCTTCTCTGGCAGCAAGTTCCATAGATTCATCACTCTCTGGCTGAAGAAGTTTCTCCTTATTTCCGTTCTAAAAGGTCTTCCCTTTACTCTAAGCCTGCGCCCTCGGGTCATGGTCTCTCCTACCAATGGGAACATCTTCCCAACATCCACTGTGTCCAGGCCATTCAGTATTCTGTAAGTTTCAATTACAACGGGAGACGATGACCTAGTGGTGTTATCACTGGACCATTAATCCAGAGACCCAAATAACATTCTGGGGACCCGGGTTCGAATCCCGCTATGGCAGATGGTAGAATTTGAATTCAATTACTATCTGGAATTAAGAGTCTAATGACGACCATAAATCCATTGTTGGAAAAATCCATCTGGTTCACTCATGTCCTTTAGGGAAGGAAACTGCCATCCTTACCTGGTCTGGCCTACATGTGACTCCAGACCCACAGCAATGTGGTTGACTCTGAACTGCTCTCTGGGCAATAAATGCTGCCTGGTCAGTGGCGCCCACATCCCGTGAATGAATTAAAAAAATTGGACTCCCCCCCCATCATCCTTCTAAACTCCATTGAGTATGGACCACAGCCCTCAAATGTTCCTCATATGTTAAGTTTTCCATTCCTGGGACCATTCTCATGAACATCCTTTGAACCTGCTCCAGGGCCAGTACATCTTTCCTAAGATATGGGGCCTAAAAATGCGCACAGTACTCCCAACATAGGCTGACCAGAGCCTCAAAAGTACATCTCTGCTAGTAGTAAGGGTGTGGAATGCCCTGCCTGCAAAAGTAGTAGACTCGCCAACTTTAAGGGCATTTAAATGGTCATTGGATAAACATATGGATGATAATGGAATAGTGTAGGTTAGATGGGGCTTCAGATTGGTTTCACAAGGTCAGCGCAACATCGAGGGCCGAAGGGCCTGTACTGCGCTGTAATGTTCTATGTTCTATATTTAAGTCCTCTCAAAATTATTGCCAAAGTTGCATTTGCCTTCCTAACTACTGACTCAACCTGTAAGTTTACCTTCACAGAATCCTGGACTAGATCTCCCAAATCTCTGTGCAAATTCAGAAGTGCAATGTTCAACACTGTTCATGACTCCTCAGATATTTTAATGCCAAAAATCAAAAGGTGGCATCTCCAACATGGAGCATTCCCTCAGCAGATCACAAAAATGCTTGCCTAGATTATAGCCTAAATTAAGAGTGGAGGCAAAAATTGGGACTCAACATTCAAATGCAACAAGACCAGGACAAGATCCAGACTGGAAAAAGAGGCAAATAACATTCATGCCACACAAATGCCAGGTAGTGGCTACCTCCAATAGGAGACAATCTAACCACAGCCCCCTAACATTTGATGGCTATAACATCACTGAATCCTCCACTACCAAGATCCTGAGGTTACAAGTGACCAGAAACTCAACTGAGCTCACTACATAAACACAGTGGCTACAAGAGCAGGTCACAGCATAAGAATTCTGTAGCAAGTGACTCACCTCCTGACTTCTCAAAGCATGTCCTTCATATATAAGGCACAAGTCAGGAGTATGATGCAATAATCCACACCTGCCTGGATGGGTGCAGCTCCAATGACACAAGACGTTTGACACCATCCAAACAGCCCATTTGTTTGGCATACATCCACTCCCGCCATCACCAACTGTCAGTAGCGGCATGCATGCTATGTACAAGATGCACTGCAGAAATTCACAAAAGGTCCTTAGGCAGCACCTTCAAACCCATAACCACTCCCAACTAGAATGGCAAGGGCAGCAGATACACAGGTACCCCGCAACCTGCAATTTCCCTCCAAGCCACTCACTAGCCTGACTTGGAAAAATGTCACCATTCCTTCAGTATCACTGGGTCAAAATCCCTCCGTAAGGCTATTGTGGGTCAACCTACAGTACATGGACTGCAGCTCTTCAAAAAGATAGCTCACCACCTTCTCAAAGGTAACTAGGGACAGGCAGTAAGTGCTGGCTCAGCCAGTGATGCCCACATCCCACAAGTGAATAAAAACCAAAGTAGTGGGCAGTCCACCGAACTGAATAAAGGAGGATACTACAATCCACTATGTCAAAGACAACGTAGATGCCAAGGACTGAAAATGAACTGCAAAAGTGATGAAGGGTCTAGGGCCGAAACATCAACTCTCCTGCTCCTCTGATGCAGCCTGACCTGCTGTGTTCCTCTAGCTTCACACTGTATTGACTGACTCCAGCATCTGCAGTTCTTGCTGTCTCCAATTGCAAAACTGTCACCTTATGACTTTCTTAGGACCTTGTCTAAGTGGTGATATTAAAGATTAAATTGTATAACATGTCACCATCTCAGGAGTGTCCAAGTCAATAAAGTACTTTAGAAGTACAGTCACTATTGTAACGCAGGAGATTGCAGAAGCCCAACCACATGCAGCAAGGAAACAAACAGTGATTTGATCATTTGTTCGAGGTGTTAGTTAGCCAGGACAGTGAGAATACTATGTTCTAGTGCTATGGGGTTTTTCCACACACACAATAAGTTTTAATGCCAAAATCAAAAGGTGGCATCTCCAACGTGAAGCATTCCCTCAGCAGTTCACAAAAAATTTAGCCTGTAATCTGGGCTAGCACAAGAGTTGAGGCAAAAATTGGGACTCAAATCTGGGAGGCAGGAACACACTGCAATTCTTGTTGTTTACTGCGACACCCCAAGTCCCAAACTATGCTTCCCCAGGATATCTTCCCTCCGCTCCTGTACAGATCTGCTGATTGAGCTCTGCGTGATTCTGATCTGTCTTGCTCCCTTCTCTATCTGGGCCACAAAAGCACCATGACTGAATGGGACAGGTGGTGTAATGTATAACTAGACAGCGAGGCTTCAGTAAATTGCAATGTGTCACCACACACAAGCCAAGTTCCAGTCACACTGGAGCCACGCTGTTAACGTAATCATCCACAAGATCACATATAGTAAGGACTATGCTTAGGTTTGAGTGGGTATTATGGAGGCAAACATGGAGAGGAGTGTGCTTATTGATCTAGTGGCACACTGATCTCAAAAGCTGTTAGCACCCAAGAATGGATTTGATATACAAACATACAAACTAAGGGCAGGAATAGGCCATTCAGCCCATCGAGTCAGTTTTACCACTTGACAACTTGATAGCAGCCTCAGGTTTGTCTACCCTGTACACTGATTCTTTTGTCAATCAAGAATCTCTCAAGTATTATATGTTCAGTATCCCAGGCAACACTGCCTCAAGAGAATTCTACACACTAACAACCCTTAAAAAAATTCTCACCTCCATTTCGTATGGGAAGGCTTATTTGCACTCCCTAGTTCTAGTCTATCCTAAAAAGGGATCCACCCAGTCAAGTCCCCTGACAATCTGAGGAGGAGTAGGGAATGAAGGGAGGTAACCCAAAGAATCCAGAGCAATGAACTATGGTCAGCCACTGGAGGCTAATAGTACACCCACAGGATCGCTGCAGGTGACAGAGTTGGAATAAAAGTCAGAGAGAGGCAAGGATACACAAGCACATAGATAATGTCCGAGCCTGCTCAGAAAAAGCTGATAAAAGATTTCTTCAGACAAATGGAACTAGCAGGCAAGGATCTGAGCAGAGGTGATGGGCACAGAATCAGAAAAAGGCAACACAACTAGGCCAGCAAGACAGGCACAATAATACAGATGGTCTCAAAAATACAGCTTCATTAGAAAGCAGCAATTAGAGTTTAAATTAAAACCCACAAATCCTCACAATTGAAATTGGGGGCCAAGGTTAGAGGCAGAGTTACATGGCACAGGAGATCAACTGAAAAAATGTCCAATTAGGCAATTAAGGGCCCTTGCGAAGATAGAGACCCATCTTCACAGTGAGCATAGTGCCACATGTCACAATGGAGGCCATCACCATGTTAAATGAATTAGACTTCAAACAAATCGAACTCAAGACTGGGCATCCACTAGGCTCAGTGGGCCATCAGCAGAATTATACTCCAAAACAATAAGCATAGCAAATCCCCCACTCTATTACCACCAAATCAGGGATCAACCCTGGTTCAAAGAAGAGAGCAGGACAGCATGTCAGGAGCAGCACCAAGCATACCTAAAAATAAGGTGCCACTCTGGCAAGGCTACAAAACAAGACTATTTGTACTGATTAGCATAAGCAGCAAGCAGACAAGGTTAAGCAATTCCATAACCAATGAATTGCCAATGTTCAGGAAAATCCCATCAGGTTCATGTGTTTACACCTCCCACTGGAGTTCACATGCTGGCGTAGTGCCGCTCTGACTAAGGTGTTTGGGCAGCTGCAAGGGGAGAATGCGCTGTGGATCTGGCCATTCCTCACAGCAACATCACGGTAGGTCCTTCAACTTGGTTGCTTTGGCGATGGCTGAAGACAATACGGGCCTGGACCCAGGATTCCGATCGGGGTGGGGGCGGTCAGGTGCTCGAGCCCAGAGCCACAAGATGGACTAAGTGGACATTGTCATACATTCTGTTTTAATGTTTTTATTATATTATCACAGAAGTACTGTTATTCTGAACTTTTTTTAATGTTTCTGATGTATTACTATGATTTTGTGCTTTTGAAGGTCTCTAATGCTGGACTATTTCTTTATTTTTTAAATTTTTTCCCCCAAGAATTTGGACTAAAGAATCAGTACCTAGGTATTTCTGTACATAAAATGGCACCATAACTGGCAACTTGTGAACTTTTCACTGTACTCATGTGAGTATGTGACAATAAAGCTAATTCAATTCAATTATACCTTTGCAGGAAGGAAACCTGCCATCCTTACCTGGTCTGGCCTATATGTGACTCCAGACCCACTGCAATAAGGCTGACTCAGCCAGTGACATCCACATCCCTTCAATGAATAAATTACTGCCCCAGTCTATTCTCAATCAGTCAAGAGGTATCAACAGTGCTTTCAAGCAGCACCACCTCCGCAATAACCTGCTCAGTGATACCCAGTTTGGGTTCCACCAAGGCCATTCAGCTCCTGACCTCATTACAGCCTTGGTTCAAACATGGACAAGACAGCTGAGAGTATAACAGCTCTTGACAGCAAGGCTACATTTGTACAAGTGTGGCATCAAGGAGTCCTAGCAAAACTGCAATCAACAGGAGTCTGGGGCAAACTCTGTTGGTTGGAGTCATACCTGGCATACAGGAATCTAGTTGTGGTTGTTGGAAGGGAGTCATCTTGGCTCCAGAACATCGCTGCAGGAGAGCCTAATGATAGTGTCCTAGGTCCAACCAGCTTCACCAATGACCCTCCCTCCATCATAAGGTCAAAAGTGGCAATGTTCAAAATTCCTAAGATATTAAAACAGTCAAGGTCCAAATGCAGCAAGACCTGATCAGTATCCAAGCTTGAGCTAACAGATAACAAGGTGTAGAGCTGGATGAACACAGCAGGCCAAGCA
>NC_063352.1:1534643-1549555 GCF_021869965.1 Rhincodon typus | reverse complement strand
GGAGGGAGAGAGGGTGGGAGGGTGGTTATGGGAAAGCGCACTAGGCCGCGTCCCCCTCTGCCCCTCCATTCGCCTCTCCCTGTCTGTATCCCTCACCTTGAGTCCCAGTCATTCCAGCGCTGCCGCTTGTTCACCCGAGCGCTCAGGGCTCTGTGGCTCATTCCCTTCCCCACAACATGTCCCCCGCCTGGGGAAGAAGCCGCTCTTCCTCTCGCTCTCTCGGTGTCTCTAGGCCCGGGCCTGGGAGCTGCCGCCGTCCGGCTGCGCGGCCAAGGGCGGCTGGGGCTGTCTGAGTCACCGCGAAACTCCTCCCCCGGCCTCCGCCTGCTCCAGCGGCGCGGATTTCCGTTCCGTTCGGATCAAGGTTCCGGGGGTGGGGGAGGGCGAAACACCCCGCAGGAAGTGACGACACCGACCAGGTGTCAACATGGGGTCCGGGGGTGGGGCTAATAGGGGAGGGGCAGTTATGGGTGGGGTAATAGGGTGGAGCTAATGGGGTGGGGCAGTTTGGGGAGGGGTATTGGGAACAGGCAGATGGGGGTGGGGCTGTTGGGTTGAGCAAATGGGGAGGGGCACTTGGGGAGGAGCTCTTGGGGTACAGTGGTAGGGAGGGACTAATAGGAGGGGCTCTTGGTGTGGGGTATTAGGGAGGGGCTAATGGGAAGGGCTCTTGGTGTGGGGTATTAGGGAGGGGGATGGGGAGGGGCTCTTGGGGGTGGTGTGTTGGGGAAGGTATAATTGGGAGGGGCAAATGGGGAGGGGCTGTTGAAAGAGGCACTTTTGGGGCTTTTGGAGGAGGGGCTGTTGTGGAGGGAATGTTGAGGGTGGGGTAATGGGAAAGGGCTGATGGGGGAGATGCTGTTGTTGGAGAGGCTTTTGCGGATGGGGTTTTGGGGAGGGACTGTTGGGTGAGGGTCTGCTGGGGGTGTGGTGTTGGGGAATGGCTGATGGGGGCTGGTGTGAAGGGGAGAGACTGATGGGGAGGGGTATGTGGGAGGTGGGCTTTTGGGGAGGGGTGATAGGGCAGAGCTCATGAGGAGGGTAATGGGGTGGGGTTGTTGGGGATGGTTTGTTGGGGAGAGATTGTTGGGAGGAGTTGATGAGGGAACGGAGACTGTGATGGGGAGTGGCTGATGCGAGAAGGTGTATTGGGTGAGTGGTGATGGGGAGAGAAAATGTAATGAAAGGAGGGGACAATGCGATGAGGTGAGCAGTGTTGGGAGGGGAGGAATTTGTGATGAATGTTGGGAGTTATGATTACGGGAAGGTGATGTTAATGCAGGGAGAGCTGTGGTGATGCAGGAACAAAAACAGAAGTTGCTGGAAAAGCTCAGCAGGTCTGGCAGCATCTGTGAAGAAAAAATCTGAGTTAACATTTCGGGTCCGGTGACCCTTCCTCAGAACTGTGGTGATGCAGGATGGGGGAGAGAGTGGAATACTGGGGAGGGGTTTGGGGGTAATGGCAGGGGAGGGTGTGATGTAACTCCCAGAATTAACCACTATCCATCTATAATTGGCCAGAGTCTATAAGGTGCCAACGGAATTCTTTCTGCTCACTTGCATTCTCTGTTTGTGGTCATTCCTCCATCTGTTCAACTTCTGGTGTTGTCTGCCAGTCCAGTCCTTCTCCAATATGGCCTGTCTTTCTTTCCTGATGGTTCATATTCTCTTGTCACCAATACCAGGCTCTTACCTGCTCTCCCCAGAGTTCACGCTTTCTCAAGTTCTGCCTCTTCACTGCAGCTAAAAGAAACATGAGGAATAGGAGTCTAATTTTCCTGTTCATAAGTTCATTGGCTCTTCACAGAATTATTTGCTCTTGCAGCAAACCCACAAAACATTGTTTTCAAATATAGTTTGAAAAAGATTGAAAAAATAAGCAACATAATACTAGAGGCTGAATTTTCTCCCTCTCCAATGGCTCTACCAATGGGGTAGGGTAGTAGGGAGGGCCTAATGGGAGGGGCTCTTGGGGTGGGGTATTAGGGGGCTAATAGGAAGGGCAGTTGGGGATGGGTTATTGGGGAGGGGCAGATGGGGAGGGGCTCTTGGGGGTGGTGTGTTCGGGAAGGTGTAATTGGGAGGGGCAAATGGGGGAGGGGCTGTTGAAAGAGGCACTTTTGGGGTTGGAGCATTTGGAGGAGGGGCTGTTGGGGAGGGAATGTTGAGGGTGGGGTAATGGGAAAGGGCTGATGGGGGAGATGCTGTTGTTGGAGAGGCTTTTGCAGATGGGGTTTTGGGGAGGGTTCTTCAGCCAAATAAGGTCTGCCAGGTGGTTAGATTACTGCCCAACTGCTACTTTTCCCATGATATGGGGAGGTAGAGAGCCCAGTAGCCCATTCATTTTAGGTCTATTGAGAGTCTGGCCAAATATTGTCTACTTGAATCCTTCAGTTCAACTCCACTGCCATGAAACACTGAGCAATGGAAGGTGAAAGTGGAATTTTTATTTACAACTTTTTGCAAATGTGGGAAAAAAGGGGGACACATCGTATCAGGCTGGGTGTCTTGTGCACACTGCGGGGACACTCCGTGTGAAGTAACCATGTTGTTCCACTCCACCTCACCTCCAACATCCCTCCCCAAATCCCCCCAACCCCCCGCCCGTCCGCATTGACCTCTTCCTGCCCAATTGGCCAGGGATTTTTCTGTCTCTGAACACTTTACACGTTCTTTATGGGCCTCCATACAGTCCCAGTAGCACCCAGTACTGGGTTCTGGCACTATTGTAGCTGCCAGCCATTCAGATGACCTGCAGTTCTCAAGAACAGAATAAAAACTGAAAGGACTGCGGATGCTGTAAATCAGGAACAAAACCAGAAGTTGCTGGAAAAGCTCAGCAGGTCTGGCAGCATCTGTGAAGAAAAAATAAGAGTTAATGTTTTGGGTCCAGTGAAGGGTCACATATCCCTAGACTGTGAGCCCTGGTTTTGGACTTCCCAGTCAATAGGCATATCCTTCCTACGTTTACCCTGTCTGGTCCTGCAATAATTTTGTAGGTTTCTACAACATCTTTTCATTCTCTTAAATTCAAGTGAATATAATCCTAACTAATCCAGTCTCTCCTCATGTGTCCGTCCTGCCTTCTCAAGAATCATTCCAGTAAACCTTCATTGCACCCCCTTCATAGTCAGAACATCCTGCTACTGGTAAGGAGACTAAAACTACACACAATACTCCACTATTATCTCACAAAGACTATACACGTCTTTTCTCTGCCTCCTTTTTTAAATAGTGGGGTTACATTAGCTATCCTCCAATTCAAAGGAACTGTTCCAGAATCTATAGAATCTTGGAAGATGACCACCAATCCATCTACTACTTCTATGGCCACTTTCTTAATTACTCTGGGATGTAGATTATCAGGCCCTGGGAATTTATTGGTCTTTAATCCTATGAACTTCCTCAACACCATTTCCCCACCAGTACTGGTTTCCTTCAGGTCCTCCCTGTTATAAGCCCCTGTGTTCCCCAACATTTTTGGGACATTATTTGTGTCCTCCTTTATGAAGACAGACCAAAATACGTATTTAATTGGTCTGCCATCTCTTTGTTCTCCATTATAAGCACATTTTTCTTGACTGTAATGGATCTACATTTGTTTATTTTTTTTCTCTCCATACACTTATAGAAGCTTTTACAATCAGTTTGTGTGTTCCCTGCAATCTTTCTCTCCTAATCTACTTTTCCCCTTTTGGTCAATCCCCTTTCTTTTCTTTGATGAAACCTAAACTGCCTTAATTCTGCTGCTTTTATTTTGCCAATTTGTATGCCCAAGCCTCAGATCTATTACTAACCCAAATTTCTCTTGTTAGCCATGGTCTGGCCACTTTTCCTGTTTTATTTTGGTACCAGACAGGTATGAACAATTGTTGCAGTTGCACCATAAGCTCTTTCAATGTTTACCATTGCTTATCCACCTTTAAGTAACATTCCATAATTTATCATAGCCAGCTCGCAACTCAACCCATCGTAGTTTCTTTTATTTAGATTCATAACCTTAGATTCAGAATCTTTCCGAATTACTCTGCATCTAGGGAAGGTGGTGACGTAGTGGTAATATCACTGGATTAGTAATCCAGAGCCCCAGCATCATGCTGTAGGGACATGGATTCAATTTATGGCAGGTGAAATTAGAATTCAATAAAAATCTGGAATGAAACGCCAGTCTAATAGTGACTACTGTCAATTTTATGAAAACGCATCTGGTTCACTATGGGTGAAGGAAATCTGCTATCCTTACCCAGTCTGGCTACCATCTGACTCCAGAGCCATGGCAATGTGATTGACCCTTAAACGCCCTCTGGCAGTTAAGGATGGCAATAAATCCTGGCCCAGCCAGTGATGCTCACATCCTATGAACAAATAAAAGAATAAATCTTAATGGGGAATTCAGTCATATTATGGTCACTCTTCCCCAAGGAGTCTGGGTAGATTGCTAATTATTCCTTTCTCATTACACAATACCCAGTCTAGGAATGGCCTGTTCTCCAGTTGGTTCTTCAATGTATTGATCTGGAAAACCATCCCGTACGAGTCCAGGAATTTCTCCTCTGCAATACTATTACTGATTTGTTTTGTCCAATCTATATGCAGATTAAAGTTGTCCATAATTACAGCTGTATCTTTATGGGTTGCATCTCTAACATCTTCCCCAATATTACCACTATAGTTTAAGGTCTATATTCAACCCCCCACTATTGTTTTCCATACTTTGGTGTTTCTAAGTTCTACCCTTACAGATTCCACATCATTGGAGCTAATTTTCCTTCCTCACTATTGTGTTAATACCCTCTTTAACTCAGAATGTTACCCCACCTCCTTTTACTTTTTTGTCTGTCCTTCCTAACAAATGAGCCCCTGGCTATTTAGTTTCCATTCCTGGTCACCCTGTAGCCATGTCTCCATAATCCCAACTATATCATACCTGTTTCTATCCATTTGCATGACTAATTCATTCACTTGAAGGTGAGCACTTTGGTGATAGTGACCACAATTCGGTTACGTTTACTTTAGCGATGGAAAGGGATAGGTATATACCGCAGGGCAAGAGTTATAGCTGGGGGAAAGGCAATTATGAGGTGATTAGGCAAGATTTAGGATGCATAGGATGGAGAAGGAAACTGCAGGGGCTGGGCACAATTGAAATGTGGAGCTTGTTCAAGGAACAGCTACTGCGTGACCTTGAGAAGTATGTACCTGTCAGGCAGGGAGGAAGTGGTCGAGCGAGGGAACTGTGGTTTACTAAAGAAGTTGAATCTCTTGTCAAGAGGAAGAAGGAGGCTTATGTAGAGATGAGGCGTGAAGGCTCAGTTAGGGCGCTTGAGAGTTACAAGTTAGCCAGGAAGGACCTAAAGAGAGAGCTAAGAAGAGCCAGGAGGGGACATGAGAAGTCTTTAGCAGGTAGGATCAAGGAAAACCCTAAAGCTTTCTATAGGTATGTCAGGAATAAAAGAATGACTAGAGTAAGATTGGGGCCGGTCAAGGACAGTAGTGGGAAGTTGTGCGTGGAGTCTGAAGAGATAGAAGAGGCGCTAAATGCATATTTTTCGTCAGTATTCAGACAGGAAAAAGACGATGTTGTCGAGGAGAATACTGAGATACAGTCTATTAGACTAGACGGGATTGAGGTTCATAAGGAGGAGGTGTTAGCAATTCTGGAAGGTGTGAAACTAGATAAGTCCCCTGGGCCAGATGGGATTTATCCTAGGATTCTCTGGGAAGCTAGAGAGGAGATTGCAGAGCCTTTGGCTTTGATCTTTATGATATCATTGTCTTCAATAATAGTGCCAGAAGACTGGAGACTAGCAAATGTTGTCCCCTTGTTCAAGAAGGGGAGTAGAGACAACCCTGGTAATTATAGACCAGTGAGCCTTACTTCGGTTGTGGGTAAAGTGTTGGAAAGGATTATAAGAGAAAGGATTTATAATCATCTAGAAAGGAATAATTTTATTAGGGATAGTCAACACGGTTTTGTGAAGGGTAGGTCGTGCCTCACAAACCTTATTGAGTTCTTTGAGGAGGGGACCAAACAGGTGGATGAGGGTAAAGCGGTTGATGTGGTGTATATGGATTTCAGTAAAGCGTTTGATAAGGTTTCCCATGGTAGGCTATTGCAGAAAATACGGAGGCGTGGGATTGAGGGTGATTTAGCGGTTTGGATCAGAAATTGGCTAGCTGTAAGAAGACAGAGGGTGGTGGTTGATAGGAAATGTTCATCCTGGAGTTCAGTTACTAGTGGTGTACCTCAAGGATCTGTTTTGGGGCCACTGCTGTTTGTCATTTTTATAAATGACCTGGATGAGGGCATAGAAGGATGGGTTAGTAAATTTGCGGATGACACCAAAGTCGGTGGAATTGTGGATAGTGCGGAAGGATGTTGCAGGTTACAGAGGGACATAGATAAGCTGCAGAGCTGGGCTGAGAGGTGGCAAATGGAGTTTAATGCGGAAAAGTGTGAGGTGATTCACTTTGGAAGGAGTAACAGGAATACAGAGTACTGGGCTAATGGTAAGATTCTTGGTAGTGTGGATGAGCAGAGAGATCTCGGTGTCCATGTGCATAGATCCCTGAAAGTTGCCACCCAGGTTGATAGGGTTGTTAAGGCAGCGTACGGTGTGTTAGGTTTTATTGGTAGAAGGATTGAGTTTCGGAGCCATGAGGTCATGTTGCAGCTGTACAAAACTCTGGTGCGGCCACACTTGGAGTATTGTGTACAGTTCTGGTCACCGCATTATAGAAAGGATGTGGAAGCATTGGAAAGGGTGCAGAGGAGATTTACCAGGATGTTGCCTGGTATGGAGGGAAGGTCTTATGAGGAAAGGCTGAGGGTCTTGAGGCTGTTTTTGTTAGAGAGAAGAAGGTTAAGAGGTGACTTAATAGAGACATACAAGATGATCAGAGGATTAGATAGGGTGGACAGTGGGAGCCTTTTTCCTTGGATGGTGGTGGCTAGCACGAGGGGACATAGCTTTAAATTGAGGGGTGATAGATATAGGACAGATGTCAGAGGTAGGTTCTTTACTCAGAGAGTAGTAAGGGCGTGGAATGCCCTGCCTGCAAAAGTAGTAGACTCGCCAACTTTAAGGGCATTTAAATGGTCATTGGATAAACATATGGATGATTATGGAATAGTTTAGGTTAGATGGGCTTCAGATTGGTTTCACAGGTCGGCGCAACATCGAGGGCCGAAGGGCCTATACTGTGCTGTAATGTTCTATGTTCTATGTTCTATGAATGCACAGTTACCCTGTGGGAAAGGCTTATTAACAGTTACTCTGTTTAAAGTAAATTTTCCTTCACGGGAGATAGACATTGTGAGCAGAATGACCTCCCCATCATGTAAAATCTAGCCCCATATCTCTCCATTTCCTTTCTTAGTGAAGAATGCTGAAAAACTTGAAAAACAAGGATCCTTAGATACTCTTGGTTCTGTTTCAAAAATTGTTTTAATCAGTTCCAGAGATCATTAGCTATGTTTATTTTATTCAAGATTGATATTTATATTGTCGTTGTGATATGTAGAAACAGTGGTTTGCTTCTTACTGGATTAAGTAATGTTATAATAAAAAAAAAGAATATTGCAACTGTTCTCATTGTGCTTTGCACAAGCATATTTCAATTTATGTATTTACCTGCATAGAAAAAAGTACTGGTGCATTTCCCCAGTTTTCAGCAAAAAAGTGAGCTGTGTTCACAATTACAGATTTTAAACATGAGGTGTTCAGTTAGGGCAAAAAAAAATCCATTTTAAATGCAGACTATATTTCAGGAAATTTAAAATCATGAAGTAGGATTAGTTATTCTGCAGTGGTTCATGTGGTTCAAGTACTGGTTATATTTCTTGTAGTGAAGCTGTATACTCATGATGAGAAACATTAACAGTTTCTAATCTTAGCAATCCATATTAATAATCAAATAGTTCCTCATATTATGTTGTGATGAATGTTCATAATATATAACTGTTATTTGGAAATTTCGGTTCTAAAGTGGAGGGAAACAGATTTTAGTTTGCAGTTTTATGAAGATCTGACTTGTTTCATGTAACGGTCAGAAAGTCAGTTTGAACAGAGAGTTCAAAACAGCATTTCCAAGAAGAAATGTGATTTTAGTGAAATGACTAGCAAGCCCCTGGGGAGGTAATTGTTAAGGTGTTTGCTGACTTGAGTTTTATGACCCAAAGGAAAAGGCGCAAGAAGAAGGATCATTCATAGGGACAGCCCCATAACAATAGAGTCACTGTTAACAGCAGTTTCCAAGCAGACAGGGCTGGTGATAATTCCTGAGGTGCTTAGAAGTCAGTAGGAAGAAACTTCCAGCAACAAATGCTATGAAGGTGACAGAGGGGAAAAGAGCCTACAAGTATGTTGAAGACATGAGCTTAATTAATAAATCAGCTGAGTTAACAACTTGTGTTAAGAGCCACAGGAAAAGACACTTAAGAAACAAAATAATATTGAATGGATACATGAAAATCTTCAAAAGGAAACTGTCTACAACCATCCCAGCTGAGAAAGAAGTTTTATTTTGGAGATAGTTGAGTCTTGAATAGGGTTTGTAAGTGTGGTAAGGGTGTCTGGGGTGATTGTTTTTTTTTGGTATTTGCTGAGATCATTTTATAGTTGTATGGTGTAATACTGTTTACGTTTTCCCTCAGAGTTTTTATGTTCTTCTGGAAACCCTTATGTTCTTTTTGTTACAAGTACATTGGCAGCCATTTGTCAAGATGCTTAGCGACTGAACTCTATGCTAAGCAAAAACAAAAATAAAACTTATGGTCCATCAAGCCAGGTTTCAGTGTGGGATCCTACTTGTCCAGTACTACCATTAGCTGGACTCATAAAAACACGCAATCTGAGTTACCTATGTCTTTGTCCATTTATGGTTTAGGCCAAATCTGCAAACTCCACCAGAATAATATTCCATTTTCTGCAGTCACTTTCCTACCTGAACAAAACAAAACAAAAAAACTGTGTGAAATTGAAGATAGTTTTCTACTGTAAAAGTTTTGTCTGGGATCTAGATCTGCCTCATTTCCATTAGAACTCTTATGGTTAATCACATTAATCCATGTTGCAATGATATCTAAGACACAGTAGGGGCCTATTAGAATTCAATCCTGAGCCATCTAGCCCTGTTTCATGATTTGATTTTCACATCTTGCCCTTTAGTTTACATAGTTATTGAAACAGTATAAATTGAGACATAGAAAATTGTCCGGAAGCATGCTTTGCTCAAACATTTTGTAAGTTTAATTTTAAATTGCATTTTATTGCAATAAGTTCATTGCACTTTATTCCTCAGCAATTATCCTTTCTCTAATCTGCCTATGAAGTATTGAATCCCCTGCTGAAGTTAGAGCTTTGTAGGTTCTAGATGCCTTGGTTACTCATGTTTTACGAGTATGATTGATGAGAAAACCTTGGCAGAGGATGTTATAATCAACCTTGAAATTATCCTCACCTGAAATGTCCATAAATTTGAATCTCTAAGGGGTTAGGGATCAGTGATCCAGACCAGGTACATGGATTGATTTCCCTTACCCAGCATTGTATAAAAAACAATTACTTTGTTAGCTGCTCCTTGGCCCTCATGGATCTTAGGTTGAGAGAATGGATAGGATAAACAGTGCATTTAGCAGTGGATCGGGATAAACTGAGTTGCAGATGATGGGTGGCACAGGAACAACAAAGAATAATGGAGGGAGCTGGGATAAGCCGGATCATGCTAGAACATTCAATGTGGCGCCCGAACCTGTAAGATATATATATTATATAACAACAAGCTAGGATCAGATAACCTGGCCATCCTTCTGTCTGAGAATTCAAAATTTTGTGATGAAAATGGGTTTTTGTTTTACCTGTGGATTTTGAATACTGTCATGTGTTTAGAATTTGAATTGTTTTTGTATTTTTTTTTAATTACAAATGAACTTTTCAATGTTATCCCTCTTCAGGTCTTTGAGGTTGTATGTGAGTGTTGAACTGTTACCAGGTATGGGCACAACGCATTGAAATTGCAACTTGATACAAGCCATTCAATATTTACCATAACTGCATCAAGTAGCTGCAATCATAGCTGCTAACGTGACCCAAACTTTTTTTTGTTCCCAAATCCTTCATTCTATTGTCTGAACCAGTCTTGACTATTGAAGTAGTGACTGCCGCAATCATTGATTCTAAAACTTAATTCTACAACCTTTTCATTCTTTATATAACAAATGTTTCTTGCTTTCTGTTGGAAATCTCATACAATTAACCTCATATCTGTGACCACCGATTCAAGACCCCTTATAGAATCATATAACACACAAGGAGGCCATTCGACCCATAATGTCTGTGATGATTCTGAAAAAAACTGTCCAATTCGTCCGACTCCCTCTGTTCTATCCCCATGGACCTGCAATCTTCCCTTTTACAGTGAGCCTCAGGGGTTGGTGCTGGGCCCATTGCTGTTTGGTATTTATAGCAATGATTTGGATGAGAATGTACAAGGCATGATGAGTAAGTTTGCGGATGACACTAAAATAGGCAGTATCGTGGACAGTGAGGAATGTTATCAGAAATTGCAGCAGGATCTTGATCAGCTGAGAAAGTGGGCTGAGAAATGGCAAATGAAGTTTAATATAGATCAGTGTGAGGTGTTGCATGTTGGAAAGTCAAATCAAGGTAGTAGTTACACAGTGAATGGTAGGGCCTTAAGGAGTGTAGTGGAACAGAGGGACCTTGGAGTTCAGGTGCACAGTTCTCTGAAAGTGGAGTCACAGGTAGTCAGGGCAGTGAAGAAGGCTTTTGACACACTGGCCTTCATCAGTCAGGGCATTGGGTATAGAAGTTGGGAAGTTATGTTGCAGTTGTACAGGATGTTGGTGAGAACTCATTTGGAATATTGTGTTCAGTTTTGGTCACCTTGCTGTAGGAAGGATGTTATTAAACTGGAAAGAGTGCAGAAGAAATTTACAAGGATTTTGCCAGGACTCAAGGGACTGAGTTAAAGGGAGAGGTTGGGCAAGCTAGGACTTTTTTCTTTACGAGACTTAGGTGGGATCTTCTAGAAGTGTATAAGATCATGAGGGGCATGGACAGGGTGAATGCACTCAGTCTTTTTTCTAGGGTTGGGGAATCGAGGACTGGAGGGCATTCGTTTTAAGGTAAGAGGGGAAAGAATACACAGGAACCTGATGGGCAACCTTTTTACACAGAGGGTGATACGCATATGGAATGAGCTGGCAGCGGAAGTGGTTGGGGTGGGTACATTAACAACATTTAAAAGGCATTTGGATGAATACATGGATAGGGAAGGTTTAGAAGGATATGGGCAAGTGCAGGGAAATGGGGTTAACGTGGATGGGCATTTTGGCCGGCACAGACCAGTTCAGGCCGAAGGGTCTTTCTCTGTGCTATAGGACTCTATGACTCTATGGCTTTCTAAGTATGTGTTAAATTTCTTATTGAAGGCCAGCAGCTGCATTTGTTTCTTTTACCCATCCACTGCCACATGGCTATTCCCTACACAGTGCAGGGTTGGAATTCTCACTTTACCCCAGCATTGGTGTTCTGACAAGGCACCCAGAATCCTGCTCCAGGTTCTAAACCAAAGGAGAGTTTCCTGAATTATTTTATTCAAATTATGAAATGCCACACTTTGTATGGTAGTGTGTGGCTTTATTGAGGCCTCAGACTTTGTTAAAAACAAATTGAGTGGATAACTGGAGTAATTTCTCAGCGTTTGCTCTAGGATTTAAGTGTTTCTTTCTGAGCTCATTTTAAGTGGAGGGGAAGCTTTTAAATAGGAACCAATCTATTTACAGCAGACTATAGTGCCTTGTTTTTAGAGAAAGTTTTCATTGTTTTACATTTATAATACATGGCCTGGATTTTTCAAGATTTTGACCATCAGATGTAGACTGTTTCAGGAACGCAGGAGTGTCAAAGTGTGACAGGAAGACATTACATTAAATTTCAAAGTTATATCGGTGGCAGGATGCACCTGTGTAAATATGTGGGTGCAAATTTAAGTTAAATGCAAATAAGATCTTCACCAGGCATCCAATGTGATATTTTGTGTGCACATGTGCCAGACAACAGCTGTCTAAAAGGCTATTGGGAATAATGGTATAGTCCTTGAATAGTCGCACTATTCAACCATTTTCCTTATTTTTAGCTATTCTTTACCTTATTTAGTACATGTTTAATGTTTTGTTCTGTTTCTTCTACATTTTAATTGTGAAAGGTAGCTGTCATTTTTCTTTAGGAATGCATGTCTGTAAGTGTTTAGAACAAAGAAATACTTGCCAGCAACAGACCATTCAACCACTCAATGCTGTCCCTCCGTTCAACAAGATCACAGTGGATCTGCCCCAGGCCTCAAATCCATTTTTATGCCAACTCCTCATGGCTCTCCATTCCTGGTACTGCAAAAAAGACAGTCTACTTTCAATTACTTCCATGGTCCAGCCTCTAAAACTCTGGGGTAGAGAATTCCACACATCGGAACTTCCTCTGCAAGAACAAATGCCTTAGCATCTAACTTTTAAATGAGTGCCTCCCAGTTTGAGATTCCCCCACCAATGGAAACATCTTCTCCATATCTCCCTGTCCAGCCCCCTCAGAACTTTGTATGTTTCAATAAGATCACCCCTCAGTCATATAAGCTCTAATAAACAAAGGCTTAATCTGTTTAGCCATTCTGAATAATTCAACCAATTCAGACAGGAATTATACACTTAATGGTAAGGTCTAGGGGAGTGTTGTTGAACGTAAAGACCTTGGAGTGCAGGTTCATAGTTCCTTGAAAGTGGAATCGCAGGTAGATAGGATAGTAAAGAAGGCATTTGGTATACTTGCCGTTATTGGTCAGTGCATTGAGTATAGGAGTTGGGAGGTCATTTTGTCACTGTATAGGTCACTGGTTAGGCCACTTTTGGAATATTGCATGCAATTCTGTTCTCCCTGCTATAAGAAGGATGTTGTGAAACCTGAAAGGATTCAGAAAAGATCTACAAGGATGTTGCCAGGGTTGGAGGGTTTGAGCAATAGGGAGAGGCTGAATAGGCTGGGGCTATTTACCCCGGAGCATCGGAGGCACCTTATAGAGGTTTATAATATCAATGTGGGGCATGTATTGGGTAATTAGACACGGTCTTTTCCTCCAGCGTGGGAGAGTCCAAAACTAGAGGGCATAGGTTTAAGATGAGAGGGGAAAGATTTAAAAGGGGTCTAAGGGGCAACATTTTCACACAGAGTTTGGTGCGTGTATGGAATGGGCTGCCGGAGGAAATGGTGGAGGCTGGGACAATGACAACATTTAAAAGACATCTGGATACGTATTTGAAAAGGAAGGGTGTGGAAGGATATGGGCCAAATGCTGGCAAATTGGACTAGATTTATTTAGGATATCTGATCAGCATGGATGAGTTGGATCAAAGGGTCTGTTTCTGTGCTGTACAGCTCTATGACTGTATCCTATGAGTCTGCTTAGTGAATACTTTCTGAACTGCCTCAAATGCCAGTATATCCATTCTAATACACGGGGACCAAAACTGTACTCAGTGCTGCAGGTGTGGTCTCACCAACACCCTGTATAGTTATAACAAGACTTTTCTATTCATTAAACCCCAAATCCCTGATGATGATTTACGTTATTTGGAGAGAGAAATGGAGAATTAGGAACTGCAGGGTTAATTGCGGAAGGTGGGAGCTTTGGCACCCACAGTGAGGACCATCCCAATAGAATATATACACTAAGCCACTTCAATCTCCTCTTGATTCAGGTTCATAGCTGGCAGAGTATGTACTTCACAACAATGTCATGGAACTCAATTTGTAGATCACTTGAACCACACACTGCGCAGTCAGTGACATCCAAAGTGACCACTGACCTGAATTTTATGTGACAGGGTTATTTCTGGCTCTCTCTAGGGACATCTGTAACATTAGTCCATCAGTGGCACACTGATGCAGGAAACAAATGACAGGTGCTTGTGCATGACTACTGACATGGTTCATAACATTTAGAGATATGGTTAATTTTACTTTTAGAAATTGAATTGTAACTGTAAGTTCATCGAGAAAAAATCCCTAGTAAACGTCTGTAGGACGGCAAACTACATAGATTCAATATAAAAACAGTTTTAAAGGTAACAGGTAAAAGAATGAGCATTCTCAAACGGCAGGTGGACTTATTTAAACAAAGAGCTGGACAAATGACATCTGCGGTTATACCAGGAAAAGATATATATTATTCATGTGATTTCCCAGAACTAAGGAAAGCTTTGAAACTAAAAGATTCTTAAACCATAAGACCATAAGAAACAGAAATAGGAATACGCCATTTGGCACTTCAAACCTGCTCCACCATTCTATAGGATCATGGCTGATCTGATGTTCCTGACACCCACTTTCCTGCATTTTCTCCATAACCTTTCATTCCCCGGCTGATCAAGAATCTATCTCAGCCTTAAATATACACAAAGAATCTTCCCCCACAGTTCCAAAGACTCACAACCCTCTGGGAGAACAAATTCCTCTTCATTTCTGTCTTAAATAGGTGTCCCCTTATTCCAAGACCACGCCCTCTGGTCCTAAACTCTCCCATGAGGGGAAACGTCCTCTCAGCGTTTACCCTGTCAAGCCCCTTAAGAATCCGAGACAACAAGGTGCAGGGCTGGATGAACACAGCAGGCCAAGCAGCATCATAGGAGCAGAGAGGCTGACGTTTCGGGCCTAGACCCTTCATCAGAAAAGGGGGAGGGGAAGGGGGTTCTGAAATAAATAGGGAGAGAGTGGGAGGCAGATAGAGGAGGGATAGAGGAGAGGATAGGTGGAGAGGAAACAAACAGGTCGAAGAGGCGGGGATGGAGCCAGTAAAGGTGAGTGTAGGTAGGGAGTTAGGAAGGGGATAGGTCAGTCCAG